>NW_022589713.1:31150224-31344519 GCF_004348235.1 Phoca vitulina | reverse complement strand
ATAGAAACTAAAAAAAAAAAAAAAAAAAAAGAACAGATCAATGAAACCAGGAGCTAATTCTTTGAAAAAATTAAAATTGATAAACCTCTAGCCAGATTTATCAAAAAGAAAAGAGAAAGGACCCAAATAAATGAAATAACAAATGAGAGAGACAAAATAACAACCAACACCACAGAAATACACACAATTATAAGACAATATCATGAAAAGCTATATGCCAACAAATTTGACAATCTGGAAGAAATGGATAAATTCCTAGAAACATATAAACTACCAAAACTGAAACAGGAAGAACTAGAAAACTTGAATGGATCAATAACCAGTGAAGAAATTGAATCACTAATAAAAAAAACTCCCAACAAACCAAAGTCCAGGGTCAGATGGCTTCCCAGGTGAATTCTACCAAACATTTAAAGAAGGGTCAATACCTATTATTCTCAATCTACTCCAAAAAACAGAAAAGGAAAACTCCCAAATTTGTTTTATGAGGTCACTATTACCCTCATACCAAAACCAAATAAAGACAACACAAAAAAAGAGAACTACAGACCAATATCCCTGATGAACATAGATACATAAATCTTCAACCAAATACTAGCAAACTGAATCCAACAACACATTTTAAAAAATCATTCATTATGATCAAATGGGATTTATTCCTGGGTTGCAAGGTTGATTCAATATTTGCAAATCAATCAACATGATACATCACATTAGTAAAAGGATAAGAACCTTAGATCATTTCAATAGATGCAGAAAAAGCATTTGACAAAGTCAAATGGTCTATGGTCTATGGTCAGAAACAAGACAGCGATGTCCACTCTCACCACATGTATTTAATACAGTACTGGAAGTACTAGCCACAACAATCAGACAACAAAAAGAAATCAAAGGCATCCAAATCAGCAAAGAAGTAGTAAAACTTTTATTATTCTCAGATGACATGATACCCTGTATAGAAAACCCAAAAGACCACCAAAAAACTGCTAGAAATGATACATGAATTCAGTAAAGTTGCAGGATAAAAAATTAATATACAGGAAGCTGTTGTTTCTGTACACTAATAATGAAGTAGCAGAAAGAAAAATTAAGAATACAATCACATTTACAATTACACAAAAAACAATATTTACAAATAAATTTAACAAAAGAGGGGAAAGACCAGCATAGTGAAAACTGTAACACTGGTGAAAAAATTGAAGATGACACAAATAAATGGAAAGGTATATCATGCTCATGAATTGGAAGATTAGTGATATTGTTTTCCTACCATCCAAGACAGTCTACAGGTTCAATGCAATCTCTTTCAAAATACCAATAGTATTTCTCACAGAAGTACAACAAATAGTACTAAAATTTGTATAAAACCCAAAGGGCCCTGAATAGCCAAAGCAATTTTGAGAAAGAAGAACAAACCTACAGATATCATAATCCCAGGTTTAAACTATACTACAAAGCTATAGTAATCAAAACATTATGGTACTGGCACAAAAACAGACACGTAGATCAATAGAACAGGATAGAGAGCCCAGAAATAAAACCATGCTTACATGGTCAATTAATCTACAACAAAGGAAGCAAGAATATATAATGGGAAAAGATAATCTTTTCAATAAGTAATACTGGGGAAACTGGAGAGCTACATGCAAAAGAATGAAACTGGGCCACTTCCAACACTTCACACAAAAATAAACTCAGAACAGATTAAAAACCTAAATATGAGACCTGAAACCATAAAAATCCTAGAAGAAAACATAGGCAATAGTCTCTTTGACATTGGCCATAGCAACATTTCTCTAGATATGTCTCCTTAAGCAAGGGAAATAAAAAAAATAAACTCCTGAGAAAACACAAAAATAAAAAAATAAAAACATTTGTACAGTGAAGGCATCCATCAACAAAATGAAATCCTACTGAATGGGAGAAGATATTTACAAATCCTATATCCCATAGGGGTTAATATACAAAATATATAAATAATTTATACAACTCAACACCAAATAATAATAATTTAATTAAAAATGGGCAGAGGACCTGAATAGACATTCTTCTAAAGAAGACATACAGATGGCCAACAGACACATGAAAAATGCTCAACATCACATAACATCATGGAAATGCCAATCAAAAATCATACCACCTTACACCTGTCAGAATGGCTAGAATCAAAAAGAAGTAACAAGTGTTGGCAAGAATGAGGGGAAAAGGGGCACCTGGTTGGCTCAGTCAGTTAAGTAACTGCCTTCAGCTTGGGTCATGGTCCCACGGTCCTGAGATTGAGCCCTGCATCGGGCTCCCTGCTCAGCGGGGAGCCCGATTCTCCCTTTCCCTCTGATCCCCCTGCTTCTGCTTTATTGCTCGCACTCTCTCTCAAATAAATAAATAAAATCTTAAAAAAAATAAAAAAGAATGAGGGGGGAAAAGGGAACTCTTGGGCACTGTTGGTGGGGATGTAAATTTGTGCAGCCACTGTGGAAAATGTTATGGACATTCTTCAAAAATTAAAAAACAGAAATACTATATGATCCAGTAATTCCACTACTGAGCATTTAACTAAGGAAAACAAACAAAAAACCACTAATTCAAAAAGATATATGCATTTCTATGTTTCTTGCAGCATTATTTACAATAGCCAAGATATGGGAATAACCAAGTGTCCATCAATAGATGGGGGAGTGACAATGGCAATGTCCAAATGCAGAATTGCACATGGTGGTAGATATTGTTGTAAATTTTCTTTGTAAAATACAATCTCTCACAAGCAGTAAAGGAATTGGAATAATGAAGTGTTTTGGGAAGAGACAGCATCATGGGAAAGGCAAAAGCAGAGCCAAGTATTGAAGAATAAATCAAAGTTTCATAGGTACAAAAGATGATACACAGATTAGGTGGAGTATATTCCAGAGACAGTGGAGATGTTGTTCCAATACACAGAGTGTTAAATTACATGCTGAGTGCTAGGGAGAGTATAAAGAGAGAGCACAACAGTAGAAGCAGTTAATTTGTGGAGTGATATTTCACCAAAGGGCAGAATACCTTCATTGGATTTGAAGTCAGTCTATCTGGGTTTGAACTCTGGCACTGACATTTACTAACTGTGTGAGACTGTGCAGGTTACTTGGCCTCTCTGTGCCTCATTTTATTTATCTGAAAAGGAGGCTAATATACAAAGAGTGGTTAGCATCATTATATGAACTAATCTACATGAAGCATTTAGAACAGTGCCTGGCATATAGAAAACATATTTTCTGGAATTCTTCTAAAGTTATATTTCACTAGGCTATTGTAGCTGGAGCTTACCATGTACCTAACACAGTATCGCATTTAATATCTTAACAACTCAATGAGGTAGGTACCATTATCAGCCCCTTTGACAGATGAGGACACAGAGATATAGAGGACTATGTAATTTTCTCGAGGTCAACCATTTGCAATGGGGACCAAATTTAGCAAAGAGGATGAAATCAGAAAAATATAGGAACAGAATCAGTTTTCCATTTTAGATTATACATTTTAAAAAGTGTATTTCTACTTAAAGTACCAAAACATTTATTTGCAATGATCATGATTGTTTTTTTTAAGAACACCATCTCTCAGGGCGCCTGGGTGGCTCAGAAATTAGGCATCTACCTTTGGCTCAGGTCATGGTTCCAGGGTCCTGGGATTGAGGTGTGCATTGGGCTCCCCACTCAGTGTGAAGCCTGCTTCTCCCTCTCCCACTCTCCCTGCTTGTGTTCCCTCTCTCGCTGTCTCTGTGTGTCAAATAAAATCTTAAAATATAAAAATAAGAACACCATCTCTCAACCAATTATTTTAATTTTTGCCTAAGTCTAAGGCCTACTGGTTGCTAAAATTAAATTTACTAAAAATCACAAATCACCATTTGCTTAGGGAGACCAATTAGACTTTTTATCTGTCAGCAGTAAAATAGCTGACAATTAAACTTTGCAGAAAGCATCAAAACTTGAGCTTGCCTTTTCTTTGTTAGCAGCCCTACAAAATGCTTCTATGATTTGGCCTAGTAGCTTCTCCTATTCAACTCACTCTGATGTATGGACAACTAACTTAATCTTCCCAGAATATGCAGGCTGGAGTAGGTGGATCAGAAATTGCAACCTGAATATAGAAGTAATAAGAGACTTGAGAGTATTACTTCTCAACTGTTATTTTGTGTCCTGCCATGATACAGAAGACACTTTGGTAAGAGCAGAAATAAACCTTCAGGAGACCTCACTAGTGGGGGGGGGGGGGGGGAAAAAAAAAAAAAAGAAGAAGAAAGAATAAAAAAAAAAAACACACAGATCTGGGCCAACAACTAGCATCCATGGAGTAAACCCCTCTCTTTCTCTTTGAGACATGTTTTGTGGGAAAATTGAAATGACATGGTCAAAAACCTTTCATGCTCACAACAGGGAACCCTTGGCTATAGGGGGAATTCTTGTGAACTCCTTGGACAGGCACTGTTTGAGTGGTTCCCTTAAATGCTTGTTGCTTCTCAGTCAGCTAATGCTCATTATCCATTGGAGAAGGAGTCTGTGGGAAACTTGTCTCATTCTTTTCACTCAGCCTCCAACTAACAGTTTCATGAGCTCTTTTGTTGATTGATACTGCACCCATATGAGTTAGCTGGAAGGTTGTTTTTCATTCAAAACAGCCTGGAAACCATGGGAATCACACTGGCTAAAAACTCTTCACTTAAAGGGGAAAAAAAAAAAAATCTGTCTTTTTCATTCTCTCCCTTTCCTCTGGTTTTATTCTAACCAGATGGATTCAGTGACCGGAACACCAAAAACACATCAAAAACTATAAAGTAAAATTATGCCTTTCTTCATGATGGGAACTTCATTGCCAATACATGGAGGAAGAGGCATTCCTCAGCTCTAATATTTGGGGTTCTAACTGCCCCCTGGGGAAAGAACAGCCTTGTCCTCACCAGCAGCTACCTCTTGAGCAATTGGAGGGCAATATACAGGATGAAGTACCAAAGGGTTTTTTTGGCCACATTACCTTTCTTTAAAAAGCTTGTTTTTTCTGGGGCACCTAGGTGGCTCAGTGGTTAAGCATCTGCCTTCCGCTCAGTTCATCATCCCAGGGTCCTGGGATTGAGCCCCGCATTGGGCGCCTGCTTCTCCCTCTTCCACTCCCCCTGCTTGTGTTCCCTCTCTGTCAAATAATAAAATTTTTTTTTTTAAAAAAAGCTTGTTTTTTCTATAAATGACTCATGCAGACAAAAAAAAAAAAAAAAAGAAACACAGTTCTCCTTTCCTGAAGTCAGGAAAATTGAATTACTTTAGAATTACTTAAAATTATTGTCATCCCTTCTAGGGCCACTCAAACCAGGAACCTGTATTTTTAATGGAATTGAATTCTTGGTTTTACTCTATTTTACATTATGTTGTTCAAGCCATACAAAATGTTAAGATCTGTTTCTTAGGGGTTGGGGAAGAGCAGATGGTGCAGTCTGAAATCAAAAGGGCACAAAAGAGATGCCGTAACTAATTTGAATGCAATTCAGGGTCATGTTTTCAGCAGTGCTAAACATATTGGTTGTGTTTCCCACAATCAGGTTGAGTATCAGGGTCTTTTGAAAGATGAAATTATCTGTACTGATGCAAGACATACCAAAGTATGGTCTAGATCCACCATGGTCTAGACCCAGGGTGGGGGAAGGAACTAGTACAGGAAAAAAAAAAAGAAAGGCAAGGGAGAGAAGATCTCATGTGACTACACTTGAGCTCAGATACAGTCCTCATGGAAAATTGAAGAGGTCATTGGAAATCAAAGCAGAAACCAACTATCTGTATCAAGTGAAGTTTAAATACGGAGGCTGCACACCTGGTGTTTATCTTATACTGTGGGCCAGGTTCACTCATTTAACACACTCTAGAGACAAAACGACTTTTCAAAACCCCAGTCTAGGTTTGGGAGGTTCCACCAGATATCTCATTGTCCCTGGGCGTGGAGTGACTAAACATGCAAATAATCAGTGCAGGCAAGAAGTTAACAGACTCAGAATCTACATTAATTTTTCCACAAGATTATAATGAAAGCTCTGGCAAAGTACTAGATTAAGGCACTGTTATCAACCCCTAGATTTAATGTTGGTAGATACATTTAGAGCAAGATAGATACCGGTTTCAGAGCCAAAAGTATATCTTTATTTGCTTTTCTGACTAATCCCAGTCTTATATTCTATTGAACAGAAATCAAAGGAGAAATATTCTAATTATTTTGCCTAGGATTTTGGTCAAGCATTGCCAGTTTTTATAACTGGTTTTAAGAGACCTACTCTAAAAGCAAATTTTGAGAACTTAGTTGGAAATCCTTACAGAGAATTCCTGTAAGTGTAAGTGGAATGAGGAGGTGCTTCTGATGAATGGTGCTTTATATTGGAAAATACATCCTTTGCAATAAAGCTGTCTGCTTAAGTCAGAGGGAGCTGAAAACATGGGCCAGTCAGAAACTCCATCAAGCCTGGAAGTCACTGGAGTCAAGCACTCAGCCAGCTTATTCTCATAGCCTTATAAGTGACTTAGCTTCTGATGTCTGATGAGCCCCAAAGGCTAGGCCTCCTGTGACCAGTCTATGTGGGTAGGGTAGCAGAGTGCCAAAGACACTCCATAATAGAAGCTAAAAGAAAGTCAACACAGGTTCAAGGGGCATAGTAAATACTTTTTCTGTCAGTGGGAAGCCTATAATTGTGGCTTGGAAAACAGTAGTTTCACATTGAGCAGCCTGGGGTGCAGCTTCTAGAAATGGGGGGAAATTTTTTGGAAGCACAGGCTTAAAAATGAAGTTAAAGAGGAGAGATCCAGTCCAAGATGGTGACACAGGAAGAGCCTGAGCTCACCTCCTCATGAACATACCAAATCCATACCTATTCACAGAGCAATTCCTCCTGAAGAAGAACTGAGGGTTGACAAAACAGTTTCTGTGTGATAAAAGATAGAGAAACCACACAGAGAATGGCCAGAAAGACAGAATGAAGGGAAACCCCCACCCCCAATGCTGCAAACTGCAGTGGAGAGGGATAGTACTAGAGGACTGTCAGCAGATTCATCTGCCCAGGGGCATATAAAGATAGCTATGGTTTAAAAGAACAACTAGTATATAAAAGATCCATCCTTGGAGCTCCACCAAATAATAGAGGAGCTGCAGGAATTCTCTCCAGGTCACAGGGGCTAGCAAGCACTATGGTTTACAGTCACCCTCCATGCTGACAGTGTAGACAGGGGCAGGGTTATGGTTGTCATAGCTGGCCTGACCCCTCAGGGAGCCTGGGCTCCTAGCCCAAACCAGCCCCATTTAGTGCAAGGTGGTCTCAGCATGGCACACACTGGGACACCTCTGATCAGCACTTACTACAGCCCTAGCCATCACACCAAGATGACACAGGTACAAAGCACCCCAGAAAATTCCAGGCCAGCACCATTCTGGATCCAGACAACTTGATAGGGCATCTCCAGGACAGAGCACTCTGGGACCTCCAAGTTCACACCTCCTTCAGCTCCATCCACCCTGCCAAGGTGCCCCATGCACAAAGCAACCTAGGCACTTCCAGCCCATGCCTATCATGATTCCAGCCATGCCTCCAGGGTATGTCCCATGTGGAACACTCTGAGATCCCTGGCCCACAGCACACCTTGGCTCTAGCTGCCCCACCAGGGCATCCCCTATGCAGAGTGTGGTGGGACACCCCAGCCCATATCAACCTTGGCTCAAATCACTCCCACAAGGCAATCCCTGTGCTTAGCATGCCTGGACATCCCAGCTTGCACCCATTTCAGCTTTATCTGTTTTATCAGGGTGCTCCTTGTGCAGGGCATTCTGAGATACACTGGACCATGCCCCATCTTGGCTCCAGCCGTCCCACCAGGATGCCCTTTACACAGAGCACCTTGGGACACCCCAGCTGGCATCTCAGCATACACCCATTTCAGCTTCAGCTACCTTGCCAAGGTTTCCTTTGTACAAAGAGCCCCAGAATTATGGTGGCCTATACCCACTTCAGATCCAATCATCCCACCAGGGGAGCCTCAGCACAGAGTGCCCTCATGGCTCCAGCCAGCCAGCCCAAATCACCAGGTACACCTAGTCTACACATGGGATGACCATACACAAGAGCATTCCCTTAAGTTTAGGGGAAGTAGTTGTTCTGCCTAATTCATGGAAATAAGCACAGAAAGTCAAGCAAAATGGGGAGACAGAAAATACGTTCCAAATAAAAGAACAAGACAAAACCTTAAGAACTAAATGAAATGTAGATATGCAATATACCTCATAAAGAGTTCAAGTAATTATCAAAAAATGCTCACCAGATTAGAAACAAGAGTGGAAGAATTCTGTGAAAACATCAACAAAGAGAATATATAAAAAGAACCAATCGTACTTGAGGAATAAAATAACTGAAAGGAAAAATACACTAGAGGGAATCAGCAGGACATTAGAGTATGCAGAAGAATGGATCAGTGATCTGGAAGACAGGCTAATGGAAAACACCCAAGTTGAAGAGAAAAAAAAAATTTAAATATGGATAGGTGAAGGGATCTGTTGGACAACATCAAGCAAACAAACATTTACATCATATGGGTCCCAGAAGAAAAGAGAAAGGAGTAGAAAACTTGAAGAAATAACAGTTGAAAATATCCATAAACTGGGGAAAGAAATAGATATCTGGTTTTAAGAATCAGAGTTTCAAACAAAATGAATCTAAGGATGTCCACGTGGAAACACATAATAATTAAAATATCAAAGTTTAAAGATAAAGGAAGAATTTTAACAGCAGCAAAAGAGGAGGAAAAAGTTGTGCACACAGGAAACCCTATAAGGCTATCAGCTGAGTTTTCAGCAGAAACTTTTCAGGACAAAATGGAGTGGTGTGATATATTCAAAGAGCTGAAAGAAGAAAGAAAAAAACCTACAATTAAGAATACTTTACCTGGAGGGACACCTGGGTGTCTCAGTTGGTTAAGCGTCTGACTCTTGATTTTGTCTCAGGTCGTGAGATTGAGACTCACATCGGGCTCCATGCTCAGCAGGGAGTCTGCTTGAGATTCTCTCTCTCCCTCTCCTTCTGCCCCTCCCCCCTCTAAAATAAATTAATAAATCTTAAAAAAAAGAAAGAATACTCTACCTGACAAGATTATAATTCAGATTTAAAGGAGAAATAAGAGTGTTCAGACAAACAAGAGTTAAAGGAGCTCATCAACACTAAACCAGGCTTATAAGAAATCTTAAAGGGACTCCTTTAAGTGGAAAAGAAAAGGTCATAATTAGAAAAAAATTATGAATAAAAAGATGTAAAATATGATAACATATACATAAAATGTGGAGGAAGTAGTAAAAAAGTTCTTTCAGAATGTGTCTGATTTAAATAACCATCAAATTAATATAGACTGCTATAGTCTTAGAATACTATGATAACCACAAACCCAAATCTATGATACACAAGAAAATAAAGAGAAAGAAAGCCAAGAATAACACTATAGAAAGTCAGCAATCACAAAGGAAGAAAGGAAAAGAAGGACCAGAGAAGAACTATAAAAACAACCAGATAGCAACAAAATGAGAATAAGCCCATACTTATCATCATTTTAAATGTAAATGGACAAAATACCCCAATCAAAAGACCTACAGTAGTGAAATGGATAACAACAACAAAAACTCATCTATATACTGCCTATAAAAGACTCACTTCAGACATAAAGACACATAGAGACTGAAAGTGAAGGGATGGAAAAATATATACCATTCAAATAGAAGCAAAAAAAAAAAAAAAAAAGAAAAGGAGGAGAAGGTGGGGGAGGAGAGGAATACAAAGAAGAAGAAGACAAAGATGAAGAAGAAGAAGAGAAAAAGCCAGGTAGCAATGCTTGTATCAGAAAAAATACTTTAAAACAAAGAATGTAACAAGAAACAAAGAAAAGCATTACATAATGATAAAAGGGTCAATCTGACTAGAGGATTTAATAATTGTAAATATCTATGAACCTAATATTGGAGCATCTAAATACATAAAGCAAATATTAACTGACATAAAGGGAGAAATTGACAGTAATAAAAAAATAGTAGGGGACTTTAACATCCTGTTTACATCAATGGATTCAAGTAGAAATTTAATAAGTGTCTTTGATGACTCATTAGACCAGACAGACTTAACAGATATACACAGAACATTTTATCCAAAACAAGAGAATACATATTCTTTTCAATGTGTATTAACACATGGCACATTCTCTAGGTATATCACATTTTAAACCACAAAACAAGTCTCAAATACTTTAAAGAAGATGGAAATCATATCATGCATCTTTTCTGAAAACAACAGTATAAAACTAGAAATCATACACAAGAAAAAAAAAACTGGGGAAAAAAAACAGAAACACATGGAAGCTAAAAAACATGCTACTAAACTGGGAATGGGTCAATGAAGATGAGAGGTAATCAAAAATACATGAAGACAAATGAAAATCAAAACAAAACAGTTTAAAATATTTGGGACATAGTGAAAGCAGTTCTAAGAAGGAAATTCATAGCAATATAAGCATACCTAAAAACAAAAAACAAAAAACAAAAAAAACCAGGAAAACTCAAATAAATGATCTTACCTTCCTCCCAAAAGAACTTGAAAAAGAACAAAGCCCAAGTTAAAAAAAAAAAAAAAAAAAGAAAATAAGATTAAAAAAGACGTGAGTAAAATAGAGACCCCCCCCCAAAAAAAGGGCAAAAGATCAGTGAAAACAAGAGTGGGGTTCTTTGAAAAGATGAACAAAATTGATAAGCCTTTAGCCAGTTCATCAAGAAAAAAAAGAGAAGACATAAATAAAATTAGAAATTAAAGCAGAGGAGTAAAAACTGACACCATAGAAATACAAAGGATTGTAAAAGAATACTATAAAAAATCATATGCCAACAAATTGGACAACCTAGATGAAATGGATAAATTCCTAGAAACATACAATCTTCCAAAGCTGAATTTGAAATAGAAAATCTGAACACACCAATTGCTAGTAATGAAATTGACTGTGTAATTTAAAAAACTCCCAACAAGAAAAGTCAAGACCAGATAGAATCACAAGTAAATTCTAGCAAATATTTAAAGAAGAGTTAATACCTACTCCCTTCAAACTTTCAAAAAATAGAAGCGGAAGAAAATCTTCCAAATACATTTTGTGAGGCCAGCATTATCCTGATATCAAAACCAAAGACACTACAGGCAAATATCCCTGATGAACATAATACAAAAATCTTGAACAAAATATTAGCAAACCACATTCAACAATATATTTGAATATTTAAAGGATTATTCATCACAATCAAGTGTGATTCCTTTTGGTGACACAAGGATGGTTCAATATTCATACATCAATGTGATAAACCACATTAACAAAAGGAAGGATAAAAGTTACATGATCATCTCAATAGATGCAGAAAAGGCACTTGACAAAATTCAGCATCCCTTTATGATAAAAACTCTCAACAAAATTGGTTTAGAGGGAACATTCCTCGATATAATAAAGGGCATGTATCACAAAGCCACAGCTAACATCATACACAATGTGAAAAAATGAGCTTCATTTAAGATCATGAACAAGACAAGGATGTCCACTCTGACCGCCTTTATTCAACATAGTACTGGAAGTCCTAGTCACAGCAATCAGACAACAAAAAGAAATAAAAGACATCCAGTTGGTAAAGATGAAGTTAAACTGTCCGTATTTACCAATGACAGGATGCTATACATAGAAAACCCTAAAGACTACATCAAAAAACTATTAGAAGGAATAAATGAGTTCAGTAAAGTTGCAGGATACAAAATTAATGCACAGAAATTGAGTTTCTATACACAGTGAAGTAGCAGAAAGAGAAATTAAGAAAACAATTCCATTTACAATTGTATCAAAAAGAACAAAATACCCAGGAATAACCTTAACTGAGGAGGTGAAAAAGTTGTACTCTGAAAACAATACAACACTGATGAAAGAATTGAAGAGGACACAAATAATGATATTCCATACTCATGGATTGGAAGAATTAATGTTAAAATGCTCATCTACAGATGCAATGCAATCCCTGCCAAAATACTAAACACATTTTTTTTTTCACAGAACTAGAACAAATAATCCTAAAATTTGTATGGAACCACAAAGACTGAATAGCCAAAGCAATATTGAGAAAGGAGAATAAAACGACAGGTATCACAATTCCAGATTTCAAGATATAATACCAAGCTGTAGTAATCAAACCAATATGGTACTGGCACAAGAATAGACACATATCAATAGGAGAATAGAGAGCCCAAGAATAACCCATGCTTATATGGTCAATTAATCTGCGATAAAGGAAACAAGAATATACAATGGGGAAAAGATAGTCTTTTCAGGAAATGGTGCTGGGAAAACTGGACTGCCATATGAAGAATGAAGCTGGACCATTTTCTTACAGCATACACAAAAATAAATCCAAAATAGATGAAAGATCTAAATGTAAGATCCAAAACCATAAAACTCCTAGAAGAAAACATAGGCAGTAATTTCTTTTGACACTGGTCTTAGCAACATTTTTTTAGATATGACTCCTCAGGCAAGAGAAACAAAAGCAAAAATAAACTATTGAGCCTAAACAAAAAATAAAAAGCTTCTGCACAGTGAAAGAAACCATCAACAAAATGAAAAGGCAACCTACTGAATGGGAGAAGTTATTTGTAAATGATGTATCTGATAAGGGCTTAGTACCCAAAATATATAAAGAACTTATACAACTCAACATGAAAAAGAATAATTCAATTAAAAATAAGCAAAGGAGTAAAAACCAACACCATAGAAATACAAAGGATTGCAAAAGAATACTATAAAAAAAGAGACATTTTTTGAAAGAAGACATACAGATCAAAACCACAATGAGATATTACCTTACAACTGTCAGAATGGCTAGAACCAAAAAGACAAGAAATGACAAACATTTGTGAAGATGTGGAGAAAAAAAAAAAAACCCTTATGCACTGTTGGTGGGAATGTAAATTGGCTCAGCCACTAGTAAATAGTATGGAGACTCCTTTAAAAAATTAAAAATTGAAATACCATATGAAACAGTAATTCCACTACTGGGTATTTACCCAAAGAAAAAAAAAACAATTTGAAAAGATATATACTCCTCTATCTTAAAAAGCAGCACTATTTATTTAGCCAACATATGGAAGCGACACAAGTATACATCAATTGATGAACAGATAAAGATGTTATGTGTGTGCACATGCGTGCAATGGAATATTATTCAGCCATAAAAAAGATTGAGACCTTACTTTATGTGACAACATAGATGGACCTAGAGGATATTATGCTAAGTGAAAAAATGAAAGGAAGACAAATATATCATTTCACTCATATGTGGAATCTAAAACAAATGAATAAACAAAAAAAAGCAGAAACAGATTTATAAATATAGAAAATGACCTAACCATTGCTAGAGGGGAAGGGAATGAGGCTATGGGCAAAACTGGTAAAGGGGAGTCAGAAATACAGGATTCCAGATGAATAAGTTATGGGGATGAAAGGTACATCACGGGGAATACAGCAAGGGGTATTTTAATAGTGTTGTATGGTGATAGATGGTAGCTACACTTGTGGTGGGCATAGCGTAAGATACGGAATTGTTAAATCACCACATTGTACACCTAAAACTAATTTAACATTGTGCATCAACTATGCTCCAATAAAAAAAATTAAATATTAAAAATTAAAATAAAGATGAAGAGGCCATTGCCTAGAGGATATCAATCACAATAAATGCCTAGAGGAAATAAATCACAGGAGACTAAAAGACTCAGCAACCATCTACACATGTCTTTGAGATCACAAGAAACTTATACAGATCATTCCTGAACATATTTATTCTTCTATTTAAAAGATTTATTGGGCACTTGTAATGAGCCTGGTTAAAGTAATGAAAACCATGAAAGATACAGAGTAATCAAGGTCAAAGTCAGATGAAACAACACCTCCTTTCTTAATGTTTGACTGAGAATGCCAACCTATTCCTTATATTTGTATTTTAAAGAGGACCACAAATAAAATTTAAACTTTTCTATAACAAATTTCAGATTTTAATTATATCTTTTACAGACAATATCACCACTACTTCAATTACTACGAGAAATATTCATTCAACCCCCCCAAAATAAGTCATAATCTGAACAATTTCAATATAATGTTCATTATTTTTTCAATAAAAAAGAACATTTTCTTGAATTTCTCTCACTCTCCTCCCTCTCTTCTTACTCTGAACATAATTTTTCACAAAATGTTTTATTGAGTACCTGTTATATGCCTGGTGAAAATAGTTAAGATTATGTAAGACACAGAGGGATCTAAACTCTGCCAGAAACAAGACTTTTCTTTCTATTGTCAAAGTCTTTCTTCTCCTTTATATTCATAAAAAAAATCCACAGATTACAAAATGCTTTAATACCTCATTTAATACATTTAATATATTATCATATTATTTATGAGGATTTAGGATGTATCAGACTCTGTCCTAATTATTTGTATAAATTACTTCCCTAAAGCCAAATAACAACCCTTGAGTAGTTATTCTTATATCCCAATTTTCAAATGGAAATAAAACATCTAAGATCCAGAAAAAGATTAAAAGAGAACAAGACTTGAAGGCAGGGAAGCAAATCCAGCCCTCTTTTCAGCTTATTGCAGCTTCCAGGAAATTACCGATTTAAGATAAGATAAATCATGAAATTGATGCTTGCTCACTTGGGAACTTTTCCAACGCTAAAGAGCTAAAGGAAACCTCATCTGGCTAAGAGCAAACTTCTATTAACACAAAGACAGGTATTGAAGATGAAAACCACTGCTTAACTATTGTGGTTGCCTGCCATTGGTTTCCTGAGCTCACCCAGGACATATTACTCCAATCACCCATTTAATGTCTACCATAGGATTACTTATTCATCAATACAGATAGCCCTTATAATCAAATACATTTAAGCCATAATCTTTTTGAGGTCAGAGACTATTTCAGCTCCTTGCCACACAAAGAGTGGGTGCTCATATCATTCATTCATGTCTACATATATTCAACAAAAACTCACCAAAATTTTGTCCACTCCTTTAATAAGTACCGAATTCTTGTTTTGTACAGGAAATCTCTTATATGTTAGGGATTTAGTGGTAAATAAGACAAAATTCTCCCTCAAGAAGAAAATTCCAGGTAACGGTAACAGCAAAGCCAAGAACCCTGAGTTAGAAATAAGCTGTGTGTGGACAAAACAAAACAGAAAGGTGAATGTGGAAGCAGGCAAGTGACTTAGGAGGTGGTTGCAGTAATTATAGAGAAACACTTGCTGGCTTTAAGTATGGCAAGAGAGATGGTGAGATTTGGGCACAGATTTCAGATCTAAAATCAATGTGATTGGCTGATAATGTGAGTGTAGCAGCTAACCAGAAACTTGTCATTTGCTTATAGGAGCAGGCTACCTGTGGAGTGGAGATGGCCAACAGTTCTCTTGGGCCACAATAAGCATGGCACATCTATTACAGTAGAAAGGTCATATGAGCCATTGGATATATTAGTCTGGTGCCCTAGAGTCAGGGCTTCACTGTGCTACATACTGAAGTCACAAACATAAATAAGCACAGTTTCTGATATCAAAGGCCTCACAATCTAATGTGTTTTGCTGGACAGGATTTGGCTAATAGAAACTGAGCTCTTGCTTATTTCTTGACTAGTCCGTTATCTTCATGAGGACAGGGATAGTTATCTTCATGAGGACAGGGATGTTATTTCATCCACCTCTGAAATTCCATTCTTTAACACATAGTAGATGATCATTATATTTGTGTTAAGTTGGACTGAACATAATCAGGCCAAGCGGAGAACCACTGGACCAATACATCAATAAATGCAAGAGCAGAAGATGCTATAAAAGATGGTTTTTGCTTTCCATCAGCATAAACAACAATGTGCAACAAAGCACATTCTTGAAAACAGAAATTTGAAAGCACATGTACTGCCAAATGCCTGTAAACAGAAATACGTATGGAGTATGAATGGAAATATATCTGAAGGTTGGGGTGATCAAGGAAGCTGTAAGGGAGGCATATATCCAGCTCTGAGCCTTGGGGGATAGGTAGGATTCAGAGGATGATAATTTTTATGATAGCAGGTACCATATCACATACGTATAAAGTCATCAATGTGGGATATCAATTTGAACAAAAAAATTGAATCTTTTTTAGCAGGGCTTTAAGGTAAATTTAAGTTAAATACCTAGAACTTAGCATGTACACAGACCACTTAAGTGAAGTGAAGACTCTGTCCAGGGTTTATACAATTGGAACTTAGAGTCTACCAACTCTCCCTCTCAGCTTTTATAGAAAAAACCTCTAATTATGCAGTAGTAGAGTTGATGGGAACCAGAATTCAAGAGGACTTGGAAAAATCACCCTCACACCCAAAGTGCTCTTCTATCACTTTTATCACCTGCCTCATTGCAAGAAATGCCACTATTAAAGGATCATCCCTTTAAGCCCAGACAGCCCATTTGTCTTCCATTTAGGGTCTATATTCTAAAGCATTTGGCACTAATGCTTTAAGGGACATAGGTTGATGGTTTGAAACTATCCAACATAGGATGGATAAGTTGGGTCCCAAAAGTTGAAAGGCATGTTGAAAGAGGTGGGAAAATAATTTGCAAGCTCCACTGTGCTCTGGGATGATTTTCTAGTTCTTTCCTCCGAGTTTTAGAAACACATTCTTTCATAATCAGAGAAGAAAACTCTTAAAAATAATAATAATAAAAACCACATAGGACTATCCAAATAATGTCTACATTATATTTTAAGAAGCATATATTTTTATCATTTGTTTTTTAAGACATTTGGGGAAAGACTGAGAAACAAAGAATGGATTTCTTTCTGAACCAGAAAAAGCCTAAGTGTCCCCAGACAGTGGTTATCCATATCAGAATGCTGGATGTTCTTCCCTTTCCATTTCCTAAGACTTCTTATCCATTTTCATGTCACCACCTGCCTTTTGCTTCCACATCTCCTCCTGAGAGTCCTGAGCCATAATTTTTTTAATATTCACTAAGGGAACTTGCTGACTCTGCTCTTCACACCTGAAATGTCAGACCTAAAGCAAGAGAGCTTTTGAATATGAAACTGGAAGTGCATGATGAATGGAGTGTGGGCCACCTCTTGTCCCCTAAAGCCATCCATTGCACATGTCTCACAGCTGCCACACTATTGATCAAATTCTAGTTCTGTTCTAATGTCAAAATATCTAGTTGGCTAATAGCTCACTCAAAAAGGATGAAAATTTGGGGATCTGGGGACTAAGTAGAGAACTCCCTCTAATAAGAAAATTTGAATAAGTATCAATTTTTGCTGGTTGCTTTTTGGGGGGCTTGGCATATTCACACAATATTTTAGCTACACTAGGTTATTTTATAATAGCCCACCTCTCCCATCCATGGGGAAAATGTCCCAAGACCCCCAGTGGATACCTGAAACCACAGATCATAATAAACCCTATATATACCTTTTTTTTCTTTTTACTATATTTACATACCTCTGATAAAGTTTAATTTATAAATTAGGCCTAGTAAGAGATGAACTAATAATAAAACAATTATAACATACCCTAATAAAAGCTATTTAAATATAGTCTCTCTCAAAATATGTTATACTCTATTCACTCTTCTTGTGATGATGTGAGATGATAAAATGCCTACATGATGAGATGAAGTAGGGCAAATGCATGGAGACACAGCATTAGCTACTATTGACCTTCTGATGATATGTCAAAAGAAGGATCATCTGCTTCCAGACTGTGACTGTGGGTAACTGAAACCACAGAAAGCAAAACCATAAAGAAGTACAACTGTACTGACCACCTTTGGTACAATTGTTACAAATATCCCTTCCATTCTGTTCTGCAAAGATATCAAGCATTTATTATGTGAATTCACTTTATTTGGGATTGTAGTATTAGCACTGAGCTTTTTTTTTTTTTAATTTTAATGCAAGTGCTTGACTTAAGCTTTTGATTGCTGAGGCATCTACTTCAAAGTCAGATATCTCAAATAAACAAATTTTCAGCCACAGTACTACATGAAGAGTCAGGCTACCCCACTCTCATCCCCTTACTCCTCCAAACCCTCCCTCCCTCAGCAATAAGCTGTAATAAGCTTTTTCCCCCAAAAAAATTTCCTGGTTATTGTGGAGGGTATTATGCAATTATAATAAGAATCACAAGGGCCAGTCCAGTCCAGTTCTGAAAAGGGAAATGTCTCTGGGGAGCTTTCCAGGCCCAGGTAAGTACCCCCAGGTATTTCTAGCCAGTAACATCACTATCAATAGGCTGAGGCCAGCACAAAACAGAAATATAATCACCTTTTCCCCCTTAGCACCCTGAAATTAATACTTTCCAAATATTTATCATAATGGTTTAGAGTGTCTAATACCTTTGTTTTCTTCATTACACTAGAAACTCCATGAGTATGAGAAATGGGTTTTTCTTGCTTACGACTTATACCTAATAACAAATATAAGAGCTAACATTCATTCAATGAGAGTATTTATTACTGGATGCATGAAATGAATGAACGCCTCCATGACCATAAAGATGAGTAAGGCCGCCTGCCTGTTCTAACAAAGCATCTAGCCTAGAGGAGCAGACAATCTTTTGTAAAGATATTCTGACATTTTGGTATAGGCATTTGCCCTTTTTTTTCCACTTTTTAAGTTTTGAATTCAACTAAGAGATTCTTGTGCAACTGTATGTAACTCCTTAAAAAGCAGACTTTTGTGGTTTTTATTTTTGTTCTAGCTTGAAAATTACCTGCTTTTGAGTGATGTCAGCAAAATTGCAGAACAGGACAACTTAGGCCCCCATTACCCCCAGAGATACACATTAACAACAAAATATGGACCAAATTTCTTTTGTTAGAACTTTAGAAACCAATTAAGGATTGAAGTACCACAGGGGAGCACAAAGTGAGCACAAAGGCAAGAAGAGTCATATCAAAGTGGGCAGGAAAATCCATTGCATTTGCCCACCCTAGTCCTTCCCCATCTCTGGTAGTGTGATGTGATTAGATAAAATTCCCAATTTCCAGCCTTCCCCTTGGAAGGGAAAGAAGAGAGTAGAATATGCATCTAACATTCTGGCTTTTCAAGGGGCTTACTAAGGGACTGGTTTCTGTCTCACCTGAGCACTGAAAAGAATTGTTAAAATTTGGATACCAGGTTGGGGACCTCTGAGAACAAATACAAACACTACTACCTGTTAGAGCACCAGAGAGACTAAAATACAACAGACAGCTACCACAGATAAAGAAGAGATTACAGGATCTCTAAAAGAAATGGGTAAACTGCTATAACTGCAAATTACACACACAGGTCAAGAGCAGATACATTCCCAGAAAAGGTTTGAAAGGTCCTGAGAATCTCTAGCTGACCTGATTGGTGAAGGTCTTCCCCTGCACCTAATTCAGACCCTAAAGGTTAAGAGAACTGGTTATTTATTCAAGTGTCCCAATATCAACTGAAGATTACAAGGCCTACAGAGAAATAAAAGCAGGGTCCACTCAAAGGAACAAGCTAAATCTCTAGTAATCAACATAAAAAAAAAAAAAAAGAATATATGAATTACCTGACAAAAATGCAAAAGGACCATTTTAAAGCCACTCAGTGAACTAAAAGGGAACACAGACAACTACACAAAGCCAGGAAAACTATGCATGAACAAAATGTGAGTATCAAAAAAAGAGACAGAAACTATTGGGGCATCTGGGTGGCTCGGTTGGTTAAGAGTGTGACTCTTGGTTTTGGCTCAGGTCATGACCTCAGGGTTGTGAGATTGAGCCCTGCACCAGGCCCTGCATGCAGTGGGGAGTCTGCTTGATATTCTCTCTCACCCTCTCCCTCTGCCCCTCCCCCACATGCTCTCTCTAATAAATTAAATCTTTTTTAAAAAGTGACAGAAACTATAAAAAAGAACTAAACAAATTCTGGAGCTGAAGAATATAATAGTAGAATTGAAATGATCACTAAAGGGGTTTGACAGCAGACTTGATAAGCAGATGGAAGAATCAGCTAATTTGAAGACAGGGTATTAAAATTATTTAGCTAGAGGATGAAAAGAAAAAGAATAAAGAAAAATTAGAAGAGCCTAAGGGACTTATGGTCCATAACAGACAGATCATTATACTTATTATGGGACTCCCAGAGAGGAAGAGAGATATAAAGGGCCAGAGAACCCATTTAAAGAAATGATGGCTGAAAATTTCCCAAAGAGGAAGAAAACAGAGAAACAAGCTCAAGAAGCTCAATAAACTTCATAGAGACCCACCCTGAGACACATTATAATCAAATTGTCGAAAGTCACAAAGACAAAATCTAGAAAGCAGCAAGAGAAAAGTGATTTCTCATGTACAAGCAAACCCCCATACGACTATCACTGGATTCTCAGCAGAAAACTTGCATGTCAGGAGGGAACAGAAAGATATATTCCAACTGCCAAAAGAAGAAAACAAAACAAACAAAAAGCCTTCTAACCAGGAATACTATGTCAGGGAAAACTGTCCTTCAAAAATGCAAGAAAAATTAAGACTTTCCCACATAAACAAAAGCTGAGGGAGTTCATTGCCACTACACTTGTTCTATAAAATAAAAAACAGTAACAACACAAAAAGCTAAGAAAGTCCTTCAGATTTAAAGAAAGGATACTAGATAGTAACATGAAAACATACAAAATATATTCTCTGATCAAGTTAAATATATAGACAAATATAGAATCTTACAGCATTGTAATGTTGGTGTGTAAATCACTTGTAAGTCTAGTACAGAATTTCCAAGATAAAAACAAAAAAACTACAAAATAATGTTAATTGATACACAATATAAGAAATATAATCTCTGACATCAATAACATAAAGTGGGGGTAAAGATACAAAGAAGAGTTTGTATATGCAATTTTAGTTGTTAGCAGCTTAAAGTAACTTGCTATAACTTTAAGATATTTTACATAAGCTCCATGGAAACTACAAAGAAAATCCCTATCAAAGATATACAAATGAGAATGAGAAATAAATCAAAGCATGCCACTACAAAAAAAAAAAAAAAAGGAAAAAAAACCCAAAAAAGTCAGCAAAACACAAAGAAAACTCGTAAGAGAAAAAAAGAGACAAAATGGCTACAAGATATAGAGAGAATTGTTATAACAAAATGACAATAGAAAGTCCTTCTCTATCAGTAATTAATTCAAATTTAAGTGGATTAAGCTCCCGAATGAAAAGACATAAATTGGCTGAATGGATAAAATAACAAGCCCCATCTATATGCTGTCTACAAGAGACTCTGTTTATATCTAGGGCGCACACAGTCTGAAAATTAAAGAGTGAAAAAAGGTATTCCATGTAAATGGTAACCAGAAGAGAGCAAGTTTGGCCATATTTATATCAGACAAAATGGACTTAGGTAAATAACTTGTCACAAGAGACAAATAAGGAAATTATATAATGATAAAAGAGCCAATTCACCGGAAAGATATAACAATTGTAAGTACATATTCAATTCACTTAACAACATTAGAACTCCCAAATATATGAAGTAAACACTGACAGAGTTGAAGGGAGAAATAGAGAGCAACACAATAATAGGAGAATTCAATACCCCCCTTTCAATACTGGATAAAACAAACAAACACGAGATGAATTTAAAAAACAAAAACAGAGGAAGTAAATATTAGTATAGACAAATTACACCTAACAGACATATACAGAACACTCCATGTAATAAGAACATAATATAGATTCTCAAGTGTACATGGAATATTCCCTAGGATAGACCACATGTTAGGCTACAAAAAAAAAGTCTTAACAAATTTAAGATGATTGAAATAATCAAATTATCTTCAACGACAAGGTATGAAACTAGAAATTAATAGGAGAAGGAAAACTGGAAAACAAATACATGGAGATTAAACAATCAATAGGACAAAAAAGAAATCACAAAGAAAGTTAGAAAGTATCTTGAGACAAATGAAAAAACAAGAATATATCAAAACATATGGGATTCAGTGTAAGCAGTATTAAGAGGAAAGTTTATAATGATAAATGTCTATATTAGAAAAGAGGAAAGATCTCAAACAATTTAACTTTATGCCTCAAGGACCCAGAAAAAGAACAAATTAAACCCAAAGTTAGCAAATGCAAGGAAATGAAGATTAGAGCAGAAATAAACAAAATAAAGGATAGAAAAATAGTAAAAAAAAAAAAAAAAAAAAAAAAAAGAAACTAATAGTTTTTTAATATCAAAAATTGGCAAACTATTAGCTAGATTAAGAACAAAAGAGAAGAAACTTAACTAAAATCAGAAATGAAAAAGGAGACATTACAACTGATACTGCAGAAATAAAAAGGGTTATGAGACTACTTATAAACAATTATATCTAAACAAATTGGATAACCTAGGAGAAATAAATTCCTAGAAACATCAACCAATCAAGACTAAATCATGCAGATATTTATCTAAACAGACTTATAATTAGTAAGGAGGAATCAGTAATCAAAAGCCTCCCAACAAAGAGAAGTTCAGGACCAGATGGCTTCACTGGAGAATTCTACCAAACATTTGATGAATTAACACCAACTATCCTCAAACTCTTTCAAAAAATTAAAGAGGTGGAAACACTTCCAAACTCATTTTATAAGACCAGCATTACCTTGATATTAAAGCCAAACAAAGGTACATAAGGAAAAAACTACAATTACCTCTGACTGATACTGATGCAAAAATTCTCAACTAAATACTAGCTAACCAAAATTAACAGCATATTAAAAGGACTGCGTGCTAAGACCAAGTGAGATTTACTCCTGGAGTGCAGGAATAGATCAACATACAAAAATCAATATAATACATCACATTAACACAATGAAGGACAAAATTGCATCATTTCAATTGATGGAGGAAAAAAACTTGACAAAACTGAACATCTTTTCATGATTAAAAAAACTCAACTAATTAGGAATCGGAGGAAATAACTTCAACATAATAAAATCCATATATGAAAACCTGACAGCTGATGTCATACTCAATGATGAAAGACTAAAAGCATTTCCTTTGAGATCAGGAATAAGGCAAGAATGCCATTCTCACCACTTCTATTTTATATAGTACTAGAAACTACCAGTCACAACAATTAGGAGAGCAAAATAAAATATACTCAAATTGAAAAGGAGGGATGGGGTGGCTGGGTGATAGACATTGAGGAGGGTATGTGCTATGGTGAGCGCTGTGAATTCTGCAAGACTGTTGAATCACAGATCTGTACCTCTGAAACAAATAATACATTATATGTTAAAAAAAAAAAAAGAAGAAGCAGAAGAAGATAGCAGGAGGGGTAGAATGAAGGGGGGGGAAATCGGAGGGGGAGAAGAACCATGAGAGACGATGGACTCTGAAAAACAAACTGAGGGTTCTAGAGAGGAGGGGGGTGGGAGGATGGGCTAGCCTGGTGATGGGTATTAAAGAGGGCACGTTCTGCAAGGAGCACTGGGTGTTATACGCAAACAATGAATCATGGAACACTACATCAAAAACTAATGATGTAATGTATGGTGATTAACATAACATAATAATAAGTTAAAAAAATTGAAAAGGAAAAATCAAGATGATTTATGTTCACAGATGACATAATCTTTAGAAAATGTTGAAGATTATAGACTCACACACACCCGTTAGGACTAAAATTCCAATTCAGTGAAGTTGCAAGATACAAAAACAACACTCAAAAATCAGTGTGTTTCTATACACTAACAATAATCTGAAAAATAAATTTTAAAAAATGCTTTTACCGGGCGCCTGGGTGGCTCAGTTGGTTAAGCGACTGCCTTCGGCTCAGGTCATGATCCTGGAGACCCTGGATCGAGTCCCGCATCAGGCTCCCTGCTCGGCAGGGAGTCTGCTTCTCCCTCTGACCCTCCCCCCTCTCATGTACTCATTCTCTCTCTCTCAAATAAATAAATAAAATCTTTAAAAAAAAA
Source organism: Phoca vitulina (assembly GCF_004348235.1). Classification (NCBI taxonomy): domain Eukaryota; kingdom Metazoa; phylum Chordata; class Mammalia; order Carnivora; family Phocidae; genus Phoca; species Phoca vitulina. The sequence goes on along the minus strand of NW_022589713.1, from coordinate 31,320,461 downwards.
AAAATGCTTTTACCACAGGATCAAAAAGAATAAAATACTTAGGAATAAACTTAACCAAAATAGTGAAAGACTTACATACTGAGAAGTACAAAGCATTGCTGAAAGAAATTTAAAAAGGCAAATAAATGGAAAGTCATTTCATGTTCATGGATTGGAAGACTTAATATTAAAATGTCCATACTATTCAAAGCAATCTATTGATTCAATGCAGTCCCTATCAAAATTTCAACGACTTATTTTTGCAAAAATAGAAAAAAAAAACAAACAGGTTTTTTTAAATTCATAGGATCCAAATAGTGGCAGTATTGTAGCCAATGAGGTTTATCCGAGGCGCGATTATTGCTAATTGAAAACTTTTCCAAATATCCAAATAAATCTTGAAAAGGAACAATAAATTTGGAGGTCTCACACTTTCTAAGTATGTTTCAAAACATATTACAAAGCTATGTAATCAAAACAATGTGGTATTGGCATAAAGACAGACATACAAACCAACATAATATAATAGAAAGCCCATAAATAATAAACCCTTGTGCATATGGTCAGGTGATTTTTTTTTGTTGTTTATTTAAAGATTTTATTTATTTGACAGAGAGAGAGGCAGGGAGAGAGGGAATACAAGCAAGGGGAACAGCAGAGGGAGAAGCAGGCCTCCCACGGAGCAGGGAGCCTGATGCGGGGCTCCATCCCAGGACCCTGGGATCATGACCTGAGCTGAAGGCAGACGCTTAACGACTGAGCCACCCAGGCGCCACCAGGTCAGGTGATTTTTGACAAGGGTGCCAAGACCACATAATGTGAGAAAGATAGCTTCATCAACAAATGGTATTAGGAAAATTGAATATTCACATGTGAGATAGAAAGAAGAAAGAAAGAAAGAGTAGAAAAAGAGGGAGAGAAAGAGAGAAAGAAAAAATAGAATGAGAGGGAGGGAGGGAGGAAAAGGGAAGGGAAGGAAAGAGAAGAAAAGGAAAAAAAGGAGCGGAGAGAAAATTGGACCTTTACCTTATACCACATTCAAAAAATTAACTCAAAATGGATTAAAGACCTAAATATAAGACCTAAAATTGTAAAACTCCTAGAAGACAACATAGAGGAAAGGCTTCAAGACACTGATCTTGGAAATTATTTCAATGATTTTGCTTTATAGGCTACAAAAGTAAAATCAATAATGAGACCATATGAAACTTAAAAACTTCTATATATCAAAGGAAGCAACAGAGTGGAAACACAACCTAAAGAATGGGAAATAATATTTGTAAATCATCTATCTGTTAAGAGGCTAATATCCAAAACATATATAGAAGTCCTGCAACTCAGTAATAACAACAAAAAAGTCAAATTTAAAAGCTTGAATAGACATTACTCCAAATAAAATATACAAATGAACAACAAATGAAAAGATGCTTAGCATCAGTAAACATTAGAGAAATCATAAATCAAAACCACAATGGATAGCCACTACCAATAAACACACACACACACACACAAACACCCCCCCCACCACCACCACCAAGTGTGGCAAGGAGGCAAGATTTGGGAGAAGTTGAAACCCCTGTACACTGTTGGTTAGAATGTGAAATGATTCAGCTACTATGGAAAACAGTATGGAGGTCGCTCAAAAAATAAAACACAGAATTACCATATATACTCCTGCTTCTGAGTATATATCCAAAATAATTGAAAGCAGAATATTGAAGAAATATTTGCAAACCCATGTTTATTGCAGCTTTATTTATAATAGCCAAGAGGTGGTAGCAACCTAAATGGCCAGAGGGATGGATAAGCATAAGCAGTATGAACATATAGTGGAATATTATTCAACCTCAAAAAAGAAAGAAATCATGTCACATGCCTCAGCACGGATAAACCTTGAGGAAATTATGCTAATGTCTGAAGTCAGTCAGTAACAGAAAGATACTAAGTGATTACACTTACATGAGGTACCTAAAATAGTCAAACTCACAGAAACAAAAAGTAGAATGGTGGTTGGCAGGGCCTGGAAGGAGGGAGGTATAGGTTTTTTTCCGCAGTGGGTATAGAGTTTCAGTTTTGCAAGGAGTTCTAGAGAACTGTTGCACAGTAGTGTGAATGTAGATAACACTATTCAACTGAACACTAACAATGGTTAAGATGGTAAATTTTGTGGTTTTCTACCACAATTAAAAATGATAAATAAATAAAAATTACCTGCTTTCAGATAGAGTAGTCTCATTCCTCCCAGGTCCTCCCTCTTAAACTAAAATTGCTAGACATAACACAACAGGCATAAGAAGGCTCTGAAAGTTGGAAAGAAATAGGTAGACATATTAGGATTGGCAGGCCTTGAGGAACAACATGATATTGAGCTCTGAGGTTTCCTTGCCACACAGTATCTTGAACAGGGTATTGCAGAAGCCTCCATCTCAAAACTGCTAACCGGCACAAGTGAAAAAAGCTCCAAGGAAAGCTTATTCCTTTTTACAAATACTACTACTGTAGCCAACACAAATGGAAAAATCTTACCACTACCCTGCCCTTCAGCAGACTAAGATTTTATTCCCATTTCTCACTCTTGTATACCACGGAAGCAGTTGGCATGCTCGGATTCTCCCAGCTGGTGGTGCCAGGTAGCAGTGGATCTTCATCCCCTTCCAGGTAAAACCAGGAGATGCAGATTGCCCTGCCTGGATAGTGGTGACAGGGATCTGATCTTTCATTCCCTGCTTAGCTAAAACAGGGAGTATTCCAATTCCCCAACCAGGATAGTGTCAGTGGGCTCATGCCTTTACCTTCATCCGGCAGACTTAACAAGGTATGGTGACACAGTGCTAATCACAACTAGGTTTCACCGTACATCTAGCATCTGTGGGGGCTCAGTGGCAAGCTACTCCATCTAGACTCAACATGGTTATGAAATTCAGGAGTAGTGATCATTCCACTTTCTGACTACCCCTTCTGTCAGCAAGGCCCAGTGAGTTGCAGAACTTCCACACTCACTCAGCAAGGAGACTTAAGGAGGCAATAGGAGGACAGGCTTGTCCGTACTCCTATTCCCTTCTGCTGGTGTCTATGGGGCCTGTGAGGAACTGAGATACAATTCCATCCAGTATCATTGAGGCAGAATAAGATTAAATGCGGTGCCCCACTTTTGCTGGGAAGGTATCAGTGGAGGCCATGAAAAAGATGAAGTTACATTCCACCCTTCTTCAATGAGTCAGTGTAAGTAAATGTTCCACTTTTGCTGGAGTGGTACCAGTAGGACCGACTGGAAAACTAAACTTACATACCCACCCAGCTCTTGCACATATCAGGAGGTGGGCTGCTGCCTTAAAAAAAAGTTAAATGGGCTCCAAAGTCTCATAATATAATATCCAAAATGTCTAGGATACATAAAAAATCAGTCGTCATACCAAGAACCAGGAAAATCCTTATATTAATGAGAAAAGACAATCAATAGATGTCAACATTAATGTGAATCAAATGTTGGAATTATCTGACAATGATTTTAAAGTAGTCGTTTAAATTATTTCAACAATCAATTGTAAATTCTCTTGAAACAAATAAAAAAATTAAAAATTAAAAAAAAAAAACAATTTAAAAAAAGAACCAAATGGTTTCAGAAGGTCCAAGGTGGTGATATAGAAAGACCTTGCATTCACCTCCTCCATGGATACACAAATCTAAAACTATTTATAAAGGAATTCCACCTGAAGAAGAACTGAGGGCTGATTAAGCAGCTTATGCACAACAACAAAGAACACAAAGAAAGGCAAGAGAGAACTTGGTAAAGAAGGGAGCTCTCCCATGCTGCAAACTGCAGTAGGGAGGAATAACACTGAGAGTTTGTGAGCAGATTTGTCTGCCTTGGGCACAGAAAAAAAAGTGTAGTTTAAAAGTGCAACTAGAATATAAAGGAACTGGCCCTAGAATCCTGACAAATGCTGGCACCTGCTTCCCAGGTGCTGGCCAGCACCACTGTGGACATTTTCCCTTCACCTTGATAGCTTAGATAGGAGCAGGGTCTGGGTGCCTTAGCTGGCCTGCCACCCTAGTGAACACCAGGCCCCTAGCCCATACCAGCCATGGATGCCCTAGAATGCATGCGTGTGCTTACACGCATGCATACACACATACATGCGCGCACACACACATACATGCGCACACACACAACCCTGCAGTTTAAAAGAGTAACTAGAATATAAAGAAACTAGCCTTAGAGCCCTGTAAAATGGCAGGGGAACTTCTGAAATACTGTACAGTTTAGAGGGACTGGCAAACACCATGATTTATGCCACCCCTCCACTTGAAAGCATAGATGGGAACAAGGTGTCCTTACCTGGACTGCTGCTTCAGTGAGGCCCAAGCCCCTACTCCATACATCAACCTCAGCTGTGCCACAAAGGCTGCCCCAGGACAGCACATACCAGGACATCCCTGGTCAGCACTCATTAGAGCTCCAACCATCTTGACAAGGTAACAAAGGTGCAAAGCACACCAGACCTGTCCAGGTCCACACCACTTTAGCTTTAGCTAACTTGCCAGGGTACCCCTGGGGCAGAGCATCCCAGGAATTACTGGCCCACACCCACTTAGGCTCCAGATAACTTGCTAGGGTGCCGCCTTCATAGAGTGCCCTGAGAGCACTGGTCCATGCCCACATCGCCTCCAGCCACATTGCCAGGGCACCCCCAAGCAAAGCTCCTTGAGTATCCCTGACCTGCAATGCCTTGGCTCCAGCTACCCTACCAGGCTATCCCCTATGCAGAAGACACCCTGCCCAAGGATATCCCAATTTGCACCCACTTCAGCTTCAGCTATCCTGCCAGGATACCCTCTATGCGGAGAACACCAGAGCCCCCATTCACATTAGCTTCAGCTATCCTGTCAGGAAGCCCCCTCCACGAAGAGCCCTGGGACTGCCTCCATCCCACCACGGCAGCCCCAGCATACAGTGCTCCAGGGCCCCCAGCCCATGACAGCCACAATTACAGCCATTTAGACTGTCACCAGTCACACATAGTCTACACAGGGGATGATCATACACAAGACCATTCCTTCAAAATGAGAAGTAGCCATTCTAATTCATAGAAACAAACACAGAAAGTCAACCAAAATGAGGAGACAGAGGAATATGCTTCAAATGAAAGGACAAGATAAAATTTCAAAAAGAACTAAATGAAATGGAGGAGATAAACAATCTACTGATAAAGTATTTAGAGTGATGGTCATAAAGATTCACACCAGACTAGGGTGAAGAATGGATGACTCAATGAGAACTTCAACAAAGAGACAGAAAATATAAAAAAGAACCACTCTTGGTTGAAGAATAACTAAAATTAAGAATACAGTAGAGGGACTCAATAATAGAATAGAGCATGCAAAAGAAGGAATCGGTGATCTAGAAAACAGGGTAATGAAAAGCATCCAAGATGAACAGCAAAAAGAAAATTAAAAAGCAGATCTCTTGGACAACATTAAATGAGCAAACATTCACAGTATAGGTGTCCCAGAAGGAGGAGAGAGAAAGGGTTAAAAAAAAGAAAAAAAAAAAAAAAACTCCCAGAAAACAAAAGTCCAGTACAGATGGATTCAGAGGTAAATTCTACCAAACATTTAAAGAAGAGGGGTGCCTGGATGGCTGTCAGTTAAGCAACTGCCTTTGGCTCAGGTCATGATCTTAGGGCCCTGGGATTGAGCCCCATGTCAGGCTCCCTGCTCAGCAGGGAGTCTGCTTCTCCCTCTCCCTCTGCCCCTCCACCCCTCTCATGCTCTCTCTCTCAAATAAATAAAATCTCTACACAAAAAATAAAGAAGAGTTATACCTATTTCCCTTAGACTATTCCAAAAAATAGAAGAGGAAAGAAAGTTTCCAAATACATTCTATAAAGCCAACACTATCCTGGTTCCAAAACCAAAGAAACTGCAAAAAAAAGAAAACTACAGACTAGTATGCTTGATGAACATACATGTAAATATCCTCAACAAAATATTAGCAAACCACATTCAACAACACATTAAAAGGATAGAGTGGGATTTATTCTGGGATGCAAGGTTTGTTCAATATCAGCAAATCAATCACGTGATACCCCACTTTAATGAAATGCAGGGTAAAAATTATATAATCATCGCAATAGATTCAGGAAGAATATTTGACAAGATTCAATATTGCTCATGATAAAAACTCTCAACAAAGTAGGCTTAGAGGGAAAATACCTCAACATAATAGAGGCCACATATTATGAACCTGCAGCTAACATCATACTCAGTGACAAAAAATAGAGAGCTTTTCCTCTAAGATCAGGAACAAGACAAGGGTGTCCATTCTCAACACTTTTAAAAAAAATTTATTTGAATTTAATTTAGTGTACATATTCTGTATTATTAGTTTCAGGGGTAGAACTCAGTGATCTATCAGTTGCATACAGCACCCAGTGCTCATTACATTAAGTGCCATCCTTAATGTCCATCACCCAGTTACTCCACTGAATTTAATTTAGTGTACATATTCTGTATTATTAGTGTCAGGGGTAGAATTCAGTGATCTATCAGTTGCATACAACACCCAGTGCTCATTATATCAAGTGCCATCCTTAATACCCGTCACCCAGTTACACCAACCTCCCCTCCAGCATCCCTCAGTTTGTTCTCTACAGTTAAAAGTATTTTATAATTTGTCTCCCTCTCTTATTTCATCTTATTTTATTTTTCCTTCCCTTCCCCTATGTTCATCTGTTTTGTTTTTTAAATTACTCATAGTATTTGACTGACTTTTTTCACTTACATAATATCCTCTAGTTCCATCCACATCATTGCAAATAGCAAGATTTCATTCTTTTTGATTTGGCTGAGTAATAGTCCATTGTTTGTATATGTATGTATGTATACACACACACACACACACACACACACACACACACACACACACACACACCTTCTTTATCCATTTATCTGTTCATGGACATCTGGGCTTTTTCCATATTCGGCTATTATGGACATTGCTGCTGTAAACATTGGGGTGCATGTGCTCCTTTGAATCACTATGTTTGTATCCTTTGGATAAATACCTAGTAGTACAATTGCTGGGTCACAGGGTAGTTCTATTTTTAACTTTTTGAGGAAGCTCCATACTGTTTTCCCAAGTGGCTGCACCAGCTTGCATTCCCACCAACAGTGTAGGAGGGTTCCCCTTTCTCTGCATCTTTGCCAACACCTGTGGGTTTCCTGAGTTTTTAATTTTAGCCATCCTGACTGGTGTGAGGTGGTATCTCATTGTGGTTTTGATTTGTATTTCCCTGATGATGAGTGATGTGGAACATTTTTTCATGTGTCTGTTGGCCATTTGGATGTCTTCTTTGGAGAAACATCTGTTCATGTCTTCTGCCCATTTCTTGACTGGATTTTTGTTTTTTGGGTGTTGAGTTTGATACGTTCTTTATAGATTTTGGATACTAGCCCTTTATCTGATAAGTCACTTGTAAATATCTTCTCCTATTCCAGAGGTTGTCTTTTAGTTTTGTTGACTGTTTCCTTTGCTGTGCAAAAGCTTTTTATCTTGATGAAGTCCCAATAGTTCATCTTTGCTTTTGTTTCTCTTGCCATTGGAGATGTGCCTAGCAAAAAGTTGCTGCAGCCAAGGTCAAAGACATTGCTGCCTGTGTTTTCCTCTAGGATTTTGATGGTTTCATATCTCACATTTAGGTTTATCATCCATTTTGAGTTTATTTTTGTGTATAGTGTAAGAAAGTGGTCCACTTTCATTCTTCTACATGTGGCTGTCCAACACCACTTGTTGAAGAGAATATCTTTTCCTCATTGGATATTCTTTACTTCTTTGTCAAAGATTAGTTGACCATAGAGTTGAGGATCCATTAGTGGGTTCTCTATTCTGCTCCATTGATCTGTGTGTCTGTTTTTGAGCCAGTACTATACGGTCTTGATGACTACATATTTGTAATACAGCTTGAAGTGTGGAATTGTGATGCCTCCAGCTTTGGTTTTCTTTTCCAACATCCCTTTGGCTATTCGGGATCATTTCTGGTTCCAGGCAAATTTTAGGATTTTTTTTTTTTTTTGAGCTCTGTGAAAAATGCTGATGTTATTTTGATAGGGATTGCATTGAATGTGTAGATTGTTTTGGGTAGCATAGGCAGTTTAACAATATTTGTTCTTCCAATCCCTGAGCATGGAATGTTTTCCTATTTCTTTGTGTCTTCCTCAATTTCTTTCATAAGAGTTCTATAGTTTTCAGAGTACAGATCCTTTACCTCTTCGTTTATGTTTATTCCTAGGTATCTTATGGGTTTTGGTGCAATTGTAAATGGGATTGATTCCTTCTCTTTCTGCTGATTCAGTGTTAATGTATAGAAATGCAGCTGACCAAGTGGGATTTATTCCTAGGCTGCAGGGGTGTTTCAACAGCTGCAAATCAATCAGTGCGATACACCACACTAATAAAAGGATAAGAACCATATGATCCTCTCAATAGATGCAGAAAAAGCATTTGACAAAATACAGCATCCTTTCTTGATAAAAACTCTCTGCCATGTGGGGATAGAGGGAACAAAGCTCAATATCATGAAAGCCATATGTGAAAGACCCACAGAGAATATCATCCTCACTGGGGAAAAATTGAGAGCTTTTCCTCTAAGGCCAGGAATACGGCCAGGATGTCCACCATCACCACTGTTGTTCAATATAGTACTGGAAGTCCTAGCCTCAGCAATCAGACAACAAAAAGAAATAAATGGTATCCACATCGTCAAAGAAGAGGTCAAAATTGCACTCTTCACAGATGACACTATATGTAGAAAACCCAAAAGACTGCACCAAAAAATTGCTGTAACTGATACAGGAATTCAGCAAAGTTGCAGGACATAAAATCAACACACAGAAGTCACTCTCAACACTTTTTTTTTTTTTTTTTTTAAGATTTTATTTATTTATTTGACAGAGAGAAAGACAGCGAGAGAGGGAACACAAGCAGGGGGAGTGGGAGAGGGAGAAGCAGGCTTCCTGTGGAGCAAGGAGCCCGATGCGGGGCTCGATCCCAGGACCCTGGGATCATGACCTGAGCCAAAGGCAGACGCTTAACGACTGAGCCACCCAGGCGCCCCACTCTCAACACTTTTAATCAAGAGTAAGAAAGTCCTAGCCACAGAAAACAGACCAAAAAAAAAAAGAGAGAGAGAGAAAGAAAATGAAGTGCATCCAAATTGGTAAGGAAAAAGTAAAACTGTCACTATCTGAAAATGGCATGATCCTATATATATATAGAATAACCTAATGAGTCCACCAAAAGGCTATTAGAATAAGTGAATTCAAGTGAATTGCAGAATACAAAATTAATACACAGAAATTTGCTGCATTTTCATAAACTAATAAAGTAGCAGAGAGAAATATTAAGAAAACAATTCCATTTACTATTGCACAAAAGAATAAAATACCTAGGAATAAACTTAACCAAGAAGGTAAAAGACCTATATTCTAAAAACTATAAAACAATGAGGAAAGAAATTGAAGATAACACAAACATGGAAATTTATACCTTTGCTCATGAACTGCAAGAATTGATGTTGTTAAAGTGTCCACACTACACAAAGCAATCTACAGATTCAGTGCAATCCCTATTAAAATACCAATAGCATTTTTCACAGAACTAGAACAAGTAATCCTAACATCTGTATGAAACTACAGAAAGACTCTGAATAGCCAAAGCAATCTTGAGAAAGGAGAACAAACTTGGAAGTATCACAGTCCCAGTTTTCAAGATAGACTACAAAGCCATAATAACCACAGGTCTGTGGTACTGGCACAAAAATAGACACATAAATCAATGGAACAAAATAGAGAGCCCAGATAAACTCGTACTTATATGGTCGGTTAATCTATAAGAAAGGAGGCAAAAAAATATACAATGGGAAAAAGACAGTGTTTTCAATAAATGGTGCTAGGAAACCTGGACAGCTACATGCAAAAGAATAAAACTAGGCCATTTTCTTACATTATACACAAAAAATAAATTCAAAATGGATAAAAGACCTAATGTGAGACCTGAAACCACAAAACTCCTAGAAGAAAACGTAAGCAGTAATCTCTTTGACATTGGCCTTAGCAATATTTTGTAGATAGGTCTGTTCAGGCAAGGGAAACAGAAGCAAAAGCTACTGGGACTACATCAAAATAAGTGCTTTATCACAATGAAGGAAACATTCACAAAATGAAAAGCTAGCCTACTGAGTAGTAGAAAATATTTGCAAATGATATATCCAACAAGAGTTTAATATCCAAAATATACACAGAACTTATAGAACTCAATACCAAAAAAAATCTAATTAAAAAATGGACAGAGGACCTGAATAAACATTTTTCCAAAGAAAACATACAGATGGCCAAAAGACACATGAAAAAGTTGCTCAGATTCACTAATCATGAGAGAAATGTTAATCAATGCCACAATAAGATGTCACCTTACAATTGTCAGATGGCTAGAATCAAAAGACAAGGAAATAACAAGTTTTGTCAGGTTATAGAAAATTCCTGGTGCACTGTTGGTGGGAATGTAAATTGGTATAGCTACTACAGAAAACAGTATGGAGGTTCCTCAAAAAATTAAAAATAGAAACACCATATGATCCAGTAATTCCCTTACTGGGCATTTATACAAAGAAAACAAAAACATCAATTTGAAAAGATATAAGCACCCCTATGTTTACTGCAGCATTACTGACAATAGCTAAGACATGGAAACAACCCAAGTGTTCACTGATAGATGAAGAGATAAAAAAGTGGTACGTACACACACACACACACACACACACACGAGAGACACAGAGGAATATTACTCAAGCATATAAAAGAATGAGATCTTGTCATTTGTGACAACATAGATGGACACAGAGGGTATCATGCTAAGTGAAACAAGCCAGACACAGAGAGACAAATACCATATGATTTCACTTACATGTCGAATCTAAAAACCAAAGTGGTTACTGACCCAGAGAACAAACTGGTGGTTGGCAGAGAGGAGGGAGTTGGGGGAATGGGCAAAATGATTGAAGGGGAGTAGGAGATACAGGCTTCCAGTTATGAAATGAGTCACAGGGATAAAAGGTACAGCATAGGGAATATAGTCAATGTAATAGCATTGTGAGAGATGCTAGCTACATTTGTGGTGAGCATAGCATAATGGATCTAGTTGTTGAATCACTATGTTTTACACCTGAAATTCATGTAACATTGTGTATCAATTATATTTCCATAACAAAAAAGAACCAAATGTATATTATGGACCTAAAACATGTAATCACCAAAATAAAAATCCATTAGATGAAAATGATAAAGGATAGAATCAGGAAAATGAGAACAGATCACAGAACTTAACCCAGTGTGAACAAAGGAAGCTAAGGAATAAATGAATAGAATCTCAGAAATCTATGAGACAAAACAAAATCATTAATTTTTCTTATCATTAAATGTCCCAGAAGGAGAGATGGTGTATATGTTTTCAAAGAAATAATGGCTGTAAAGTTCCTAAATTTGGCATTAGACATAAACCTACAGGTTCAAGATGCTATGTGAACCCAAATAGGATAAACCAAAGAATACCATCCAGTATACATCTTAAACTTATAAAAATCAGTGACAAGCAAAAAATGTTGAAAGCAGCTAAAGAAAAACAATACATTACTTGTGGAAAGTATCAATTCTCATCTGAAACCATGGAAGCCAGAAAGAAGTGTCATACCATGTTTCAAATACTGAAAGAAAAGAACTGTTAATTACAAAATCTATATTTGGTGAAAATATACCTCAAAAACAAAGGGTTTTAAAAATATCTTTGGAGGGGGTGGCGCCTGGGTGGCTCAGTCGGTTAAGAGTCTGCCTTCAGTTCAGGTCATGATCCCAGGGTCCTGGGATCAAGTCCTGCATCAGGCTTCCTGCTCAGCAGAGAGCCTGCTTCTCCTTCTCCCTCTGCCTGCAGCTCCCCCCGCTTGTGCGCTCTCTCGCTCTCTGTCAAATAAGTAAATAAAAATCTTTAAAAAAATAAAAATATCTTTGGATAAGGTCAAACTAGGCAAATTTATTAACTAGCAAACTTACCCTAAAGAATAGCTTAAGGGGTTCTTAAACAGAAAGGAAATAAAAGAAGGCTTGGACCTTCATTAAAAAAAAAAGAAGACCATCAGAATGGGTAAATATAGGTATAAAAATAATAGACTATCCTACTTATGAGTTTCTTAAATCACATTTGATAGTTGAAGCAAAATTTTAAAGGGACATGAATGAAAATGTTTTTATATTTTACTCAAATTGGAAGTAACTATTATAAGTTACATATGTAATTGTAATATGCAGAGCAACCAATAAGAAAATTCTACAAAGTGATATATTTAAACAAATAGATAAGTTGAACAGAATAATCAAATAATAGGATCTGACATATATAGAACAATCCATCCATCAATAGCAGAGACAGCATGTGTGTGTATGTGTATGTATATATCGTGGCTATGGACTATTCATCAAGATAAACTATATTCTGAGTCATAAAGTAGTCCTCAATAAATTTTTTATTTTCTTTTGTTAATTTATTTATTTGACAGAGAGATAGAGAGCACAAGTAGGCAGAGTGGCAGGCAGAGGGAGAGGGAGAAGAAGACTCTCTGCTGAGCAGGGAGCCCGCTGTGGGACTTGATCCCAGGACCTGAGCTGAAGGCAGACTCTTAACAGACTGAGCCACCCAGGTGCCCAGTCCCCAACAAATTTTAATTGAAATTATATGGAGTGTGTTCTCTGACCATAAGAGTATTAAACTAGAAATCTAGTTCTACATATGGATGTGGGCACAAGGCAAGTGGCATAATAGAAGCCCCCCACTTTGACAGAATGGGAGAGGGAATCTTCTGGGAATGTGACAGCTAGAGTTCCAGGCTTCCAAATGGGGGAGGGATGAAAAGGGAACCATCATTTATTCAAAGCCCTACTGGAACAGGCACAATCCTAGTGGACTTCCACACAGCATCTCATTTCCTCCTCACTAAGGTTAACTAAATCCTAATTTACCTCATTTCGTAGTTTCAGGAGACTTAAGTTCCCTGATTAATAGGAGAAGTTTTATTATTATTATTTGCAAAGGAAAGAAATGGAGGTAAGTAGTCGACAAATAACCCCAAAGTAGAAGAAACCCTTTTAAAGGGAAAAGTTCTCAAGTACTTTTAAAAATATGTCCTAACAGCTCCACTAACCCCAGCTTGAGAATGCGGACTTGAACAGGGAAGGTCTAATTCGATGAATGTATCTTTCCACTGCAAATCATGACTGCAAAGAATGTGTACCTTTCTCACTGGTAAGATATTTCTAAAGAATGGGATACTCTTCATATTAAAATCAGTTTATATTTTAATAAAAATATTAAATTTAAACCTCATAAACTTTCAAGTACTTTCCAGGCCCTGCTTCTACATACATTTCAGGTTAAGGAATAGTTTACTCAAAATATTGTTAGACCCCACATGGCACCTATATTGTTTTTTGAGTCATTATCTTGGAGAAGCAGAGAATCTACTCCTAAAAAGGCTGCATGGAAGAAAGGTGAGAGCACTTTAAGGCGACAAACAGACTGTACTTTTCCCTTTGACAGAACTGATGTTGATACCCACTCCAGTGCTTTCTGCAGGTGATTTTGAAGTGTTTTGATTACTTTCAGGTTATGAGGAATAGCTGCCAAAAATTCTAGAACTGCTACTTATTTTTCTAATTGGTTCCTAATTGGGGATGCTATTATGTTGCTCCTTAAAATGCAAAAGTCTGTTGCAGCTGTAAAGGTCTATGTTCTCCATTTAAAACCTTTCTGGCCTGAAAGGATGATAAACTCTTTAGTGCTTTCCCTGAAGAGGGTGATTGGTTTCCTGTTGGTAGTCTATTGTGCTGTTGGTAAATCCTACGTTTTTCTTTCATGTACATAAGTCAGAGAAGGAGGAATTTGCTCGGGTTCAATCAGTATTTCTTCTGGAAGGTAGAAGGGGGCCCTGGAGAGCTGTTAATCCAGTCCACTGGGGGTAGTGCATGGCACGAGGGAAGAAGCAGGCTACTAAAACAATAGCCATGAGTGGTGGAATTCAATGATATATAGACTTCACCTGCTCTGAAACCAAAGCCTATAATAAAGTTTACAGTTTATAAAACACAGTCTTAAAATATTTATGTGGCTCTGTAGGTGAATTGGATCTGTTTTTCAACTCTGTATGCAATCACGCTGTACAAAATGCACTGACCTTTATAAAGGAAAATATAGAGCTTCTCCTAAGCTATTCAGTGAATTTGATGTTCTACTTGAATGGGAATTGTGTGTTTTGGGGACAGTTGAGGGGGGAGTAGGGGAATGGACAGAAAGGGGTTTGGCTCCCTTAATAAGAGAGAGCAATAGATGGACATTTGGCATTTTCTTAAAATTTTGAATATCGTCTAAAGTAGCACTGTGTAATAGACATTTCTATCATTGCAGGAAGTTCTATCTGCACTGTCCAGTAGAGTAGCCACTAGCCACGTGTGGCTACTGAGCACTTGAAATAGAACTATTATAAGAAACTGAATTTTCAATTTTAATAAATTTCAACTAATTTAAGTAGCCACATGTGGCCAGTACAGACCATACTCAATAGTAGTTTCAAGCATTAATTTTAATGTTTGAGCTTATAGAACCTTTTATAAATGTGCTGAAAACTTTGGACCCCTTCTACCTAGAAAAATATTCAGTGCAAACACACATTTTCCAAGTGTTCAGAAGATACTGAGTCAGGTCTATGGGTCCATAGAGGCCTATGAACCCTAAGAACTTATATTCTGGAGTGAGATACACTGGGATTAAATTACAGTCACAACAAATTGTGTGAATCAAATTAGATATTTGTAAAATGTGTTCTTTCATCTGCAGAATGAGCCTACTAATAATACCTACTTCATAGACTTGTGAGGATTAAATAAAAAATCTTTATTATCATGCTTAATGTTTGAGTCTGTGAAAGAATTATAGAAGCATTTTATGTTGTAACTGGATGAATACTGGTCTGTATCAGTCCTGATTTGGTCAGGAGAATCAAACCCTTTAAAAGTATTATGGGAACAGCGTATACATGACCAGAATTAGATCTTACATGAATGCGGGAGGAAGCAAAGAAGGGAAGCTGTAGAAGGGGAATATGGGAAGATCCAAAAAATAGTCATTCATCATGTTGGCCTGAAACACTGGAGTGCATGGACAAGTTAGAGCTTGCAGGAAAATGTTAAAAGCAAAGTACTTCTGGCCATTCAAGTGGGATCATAAAGGGAGTACTTGTGGGAAGGCCTGTAGTATCTACCTCTACCGAGGAAGCTCTTGCCCATGGTCAAGCGCCTGGTGGTGGACTTGGAATCACCTTTGTCTGATGGGACCAGCGATGAGGAAGACAAGATGAACTCAGATTGGTAGGAGAGTAAAGACAAACTGGAGTTTACTTCTGCTTTGCTGTTCTAGTGTCCAACTGCTCAGTTCCTTCCCAAGGTAGTGGCTTTGGCATCATTTCTGCCTTCTGATCTTGGCCAGCTCTATTCTAGAACCACCCAGGGAGGAGGATCCTGGGAAATCCAGCTTCTAGTCTTAGCCATGTTGATAAAACATATTCAAGCACACAGTCCAGTCTCCTTATTTCATAAATAATATCGATTTTCTCATTTATAAATTATAAAATCACTTATAAGTGATTTTTAAGTCAAGATATCTGATCTATCCTTATTTTGTAAGTGATTTTCAGAATGCTCTGTGATTGGCACAAGAATGTTTAATAGGAGATAATGATTAGAACACAGATTGCCTGATCCTCAGAACAGGGAGGACTCTTTCTACCTGCACACAGGCTAGCAAACATGCCCTGAAGCAATTCTGTCGCTCCACTTTTATGCTGATGAGAGAAGCTAAAGGGCAAAATAACATCTAAGGACAGTTTACATTTCCATTCAAAGACAGTGACTCAGGTGGAACTAGCCAAGTGATCACTGGAATACACAGAAAAAGCTCAAGGCCAGATTACTCATTGGGCTTTTTAGGTCTCTTTTTTACATCTCATTAGCCTTTGGCTAAAATTCAGGTATATCTTTAAAAGATTAGTATTACCTTCCTAGCAAAAAGAACTGAAGGAATATATTGTGTTCACATTTACCCATTGTGCCAGCTAAGAAGATAAATCGATCTCCATCCTTTTGTGACAAACTTGTAGAAATAATGGTGTGTAAGCAAATGAAATGCAAGGGAATTATTTATGTAACGGAGACATTTGTTCTCATAAATTGTCAAATTATAAATAGCTGCCGACCTGTTGGATTTTCCTAAGGCTGTGCTCTTTGCTTTTATCAACTTTATATATGATTTATGAAGGCAGATGCATCAGATTGAAAAACGATAAAGAAAATGACTTGCCTAAAAACAGTTCAGAGATAAGTTTGAGTTTTACAATATACTGAATCAGTACACAGAATTTCATTAGAGCGATGACCTAAAACTTACCTGTTTTCACCAAAAAAAGTAAGATTTTTTATGTAAAATACCTCCTCCTTAATAATCACAAAAACTTTGTGAAGTTGGCATTACAAAGCCCATCTTGCATAAAAAATAATTGAGACTCAAGGAAATGTAGCAACTTGTTCACATTGTTGTCCGAGGTGAAGATGAATGATGGTTTGCCTTGGTTCCAGGCTATAAATCTTTTTAGTCTTAAGTTAGTCTAAAAATATCTAACCTTAAACCAGGCTACAGCTTAGGAAATTCAAGTCCTGCCTTAATCGAGTAGAGCAAAGTTCCATGTTTCATTTGTATATCAGATTTAAGGAGAGTATCAAAAGGAGCTCAAATAAATTACAATGAAATTGACTGAAGATAGATCTGGTCAAGAACCACAAGCTTCCAAGAGTATACACTGTGGGACAAAGCACCATGAGCACGCTCTATTAGGTGCATGATTAAGTTTTTCTTTTATTAATATTTTCTATACCTCTGTGAAATAAAAATTATATATTGAATGTATAATGTATAACATAATGTATAACCTATTTATCTGTTCCTGTCTGTCACGTATCTGGCACAGAGCTCCTAATGCCCTTGTATTTTCCTAACATCTTTTGTTCTAATATTTGGTCTTTGACCCCAGTTTCTCACACAGAATTCCCAAATCTCTTGAAATTTCCTACATAATAGTAGTATCTTTTGTTCTAATGAGGGGACTCAGAGGGCTCCTGGAGGGAGGGCACCAGAAAGACCAAGCCATGACTAGAAGCTTGGAACTTTCACCCCACCCCCATTCTTCAGAGAAGGAAAATCCAACAGGTCGGCAGCTATTTATAATTTGACAATTTATGAGAACAAATGTCTCCATTACATAAATAATTCCCTTGCATTTCATTTGTCTACACACCATTATTTCTACAAGTTTGTCACAAAAGGATGGAGATCGATTTATCTTCTTAGCTGGCACAATGGGTAAATGTGAACACAATATATTCCTTCAGTTCTTTTTGCTAGGAAGGTAACTGGAAACTGAGATAATGATTAATCACGCCTACATGATGAAGCCTTCATAAAAATTCCAAAAGGTATAGGGCTCAGGGAACCTCTAGGTTGCTGAACACATGAAGGTGCTGGGAGAGGGAGGTTCTTGGAAAGGGCATGGAAGCTCCATGCCCCTTCCTACATACTTTGCCCTATGCATCTTTTCTATTTCGATACTCATCTAATGAGGTTATCCTATCTTATTATAAGAAACTGGTAAAAAGCAAACCATTTTCCGAGTTTTGTGAGCTGCTCTAGCAAATTAATCAAATCTTGGGGGTGGGTGGGTGTGGGAAACTCCCATTTATAGGGAATTGGTCAGAAGCACAGGTAACAACCTGGACTTGCAATTGGCATCTGAACTGGGAGTGGGGGTGAAAAGCAATCTTGTAGGACTGAACCCTTAACCTGTGGGATCTGAGGCTATCTCCAGGTAAATAGTGTCAGAATTAAGTTAAATTGCAAGGACACCCAGCTGGTGTGGTAGAATTGTTTGGTGTGGGAAAAATCTCCATACATCTGTTCCAGTGTTGTGAACGTGTAGTTGTGTAAGAATAAGAGGAGAAACACAGGAGTAATGTAGGTTTTCCCATACAATATCCATGTGTTGCAGGATTTCTCTGCCTTTAGTGCCCACGGTTCTTGGTCATACCGCTTGGAAGAATGAAGAGGTAGACCAGACAAAGAGCGGTGGGCAGCAAAGCAAAGTTTATTGAGCAATAGTACAAAGCTCCTGGAGAGGGAGGGGACCCAAGAAGGTTGCCCTTGGAGTTTCTAAGTTGAGGGACTTTTATGAACTCTTTTGCGGAACTATCTTAAGCAATCAGGGTGTGCCGAGTTGGGCCAATCAGGGCTTTGGTCACGTATCTGTCCACCTATTAGGTTAATGTCAATGTGCTGATGGTCTTGTTAACATCTGGGGGCTTAGGTATTAACTGCCTCTTGCCTGTGATATTGACAAATGCTTTGTGGTTAATTGCCTTATTTTAGGATGTTTTGCAGAAGTCATTTCTGCAAAGGCTACAAAGCAGAATGCTAATGCAGTCCTGTCTAAGCTATAAAACAGGATGTGAGGTTTTTGTTTCTGTTTTTGTTTTTAGCTGTCCTGACTCCGTTATTTTCGTGTTGGAGACCCTGGCCCTGACTACCTAACTGTCCAACTAACTCCTTACATGTGCAGATAACTAACTTAAGCAGGAACTGTATCATCACCATTATTTCTATTTCTTTAGGCCCAACTGTACCTTGAACAGATACTCAAATATTTGATTTAAAAACAAAAACAAAAACAAAAAACCTCTTTTGAACTTTAGACTCATTTCCAACTAACTTATCAACACCTGCCCTTGGATCAGTTCTGGACATAGAGAACACGGAGTGTCCCAAACTCAAATTATCATTAATCAATACTTCCTGCAAACCATTATCTTCCAAGAGTTGCCATCTTCATTAATCCACCCTCAATTACCTAGTAACCCAAACTAGCAATCTGGGTCATAGTATGATGTAGCAAAGGCCAGACAGCCTGCATTTGACTTTACCTTTGCATGACTTAGATAATTTTGCCTCTCAGTGACTCAGTTTCCTCACATGTAAAGTGAAAATACAATAGTACCTACCTTCCAGGATTCTAGTATAGATTGAATGTAGATAAATATACAGTATTTAAAATTCAATAAATCTATACTTTCTTTTTCTTTTATGCCTCACATTTATAACCAGATCATTTTCTTTCCTCTTATAAAAATTTCTTAGCTCATTTTTTCCACTGTTTGTCCAAGCCCTTATAACCTCATACCTTTTAATTGATTAACCTGTATCCAATGACTACAGAACATCTCAACCTTCTATCTCCACTCCTCCTCTTTGACTTATCTATTCTCTTACCAATTCACATGTACACGATCAAGCCACTCTTAAGAAAAATTTGCTCTCTTCAATACTTAAATTATTTCTGTTTTTAAAATGACATAGGAGACGTTTTAACATTTGATAGAATGTACTTTTATTGACTACCTCCCATTTTACCCCAGCTGAGAATCAGAACCATCTACATCTGTACATCTTATGGTCTACATTAACAGGACTTTATTATTCCACTTATCATTAATATAACCTTGTAATTCCAGGCCACTTTTGCCAGGCAGGATAAAAGTTGCAAATAACTATCATTTATTCCACGAACTATCTGACAGATCCATCAACTCTTCACTTGAAAGTGTCAAATGATCATTTACATCAAGACTCAGAACCTCTTGCTTCAAAATCCTTGCCTTACTGCTGAGAGCTCTTACTGAGGTAAGAATAAACTTAATTTTGTCTCATTGGCTGACTGTTTTGTTTATATTCTGGGGAAGCTGCATTTGGCACCACCTACCCAATATGAGAGAATTCAGTTTCCCAAATGCCCCATTCTCCATCACACCCTGTTTCTTTCCACAGTCTGGAATGCTTTATACCATCCCTCCCTTTTTTTCCCCCCAACTAACCATCTTCAACTTAAAGTTTAAGGCCAATTTTATTTATTATGTGAAGTCTCCTTCAACAATTTTAATTAGAGATAATTATTTACCACTTGGTGCTACCAAAGCACTTTGCACAGGTGTCAATTATTACATTCCCATGCTATATTATAAATATACACGTGCTTTTCATGTTCCATTGGAAACATGCTCCCTGAAAAATAAGCCAAGTTTCTTTCACCTCAGTGTCCCAAACAGCCCATCTAGTGACTGACCCATTGTAGCAATGCATTTATTCTGTTACAAAAATGAATATACATAGTAAACATGAGACATCTTAATATTAGGTATTCATAAGTTACACTTTTAAGATATTAAATAAATCAATAATTCAGCAAGGTAGTGATGAATGAAAATGTAGAAAATGGCACCCTACTTCTCCTTAGAAGAATTTATCCCTTTTGAAGGATAATTACAATCTGAGAGTTCAAGCGGTGAAGGGTAATGGCCTAAGCCTCATGGTCTTTGGTAAAGTTCCTTTTCCACTCCAATTTATAGAACTGTTTTCTAATTTTGAATACATAACTAGTTCATTAGACTACCATGGAGTTCATTTTTATTTTTAAAGTTATGTCCAGTGTTTTGGAGTTGATTTTCAAATCCAGAGAGTAGCTACTGTGGCAAAATGGGAACAGATTCCTAATAGAGCACGAATTGAATAATTTTATTCACTATAATTAAGGTATATTTCTTCTACATTCCCTAATATTTAAGCTCTTATTTCTCCTCCATTCGGTAAGGAGGATTTGTACTATAAGTTAAACACAGAAATTTCTAGGGTTGGAAAGGATAAGATTTAAAGTCAGAGGACCCATATTTTAGCACTACATATACAATTTTCTAAATGCAGTCTCTAAATAACACTCTTGCCAATCTAGGATGAACCTTTTCAAGATGGAGTTCTAGAATGCATCAAAGTAAACACCTTGGACCTAAACCCAAGTGGAAGAGCAAATTTGCAAATATGAAAATTTTCCAAAATGCCAATCAATGAGAAATGAGTGAAATTCAGTAGAAATCAGAAAAAAAAGTGGATGGATTATTATAGAAGGATTCATCTGCAAACTAAGAGAATGGTGTAAGTAAGCTTCCTTCTCTTTCAAAACTGTATAAAACCAAAGTGGAGTTGAAGAGAAATTGGATAGGAGGGGAACAATGGAATAGTAAGAAGGATAAAAAGCAGAGATTTTATAACTTAGAGAGTTGTATGGGATTTTGGATGAGGACAGGAAGACAGTTGACTCAGGGCTTTTGAACTTCTGGGGCATCTGCTATCCTTACAGTAAAAGCCTATTCAGCAGCAAACACTCCTCATAGCATTTCCTCTGTGTTGTACCTGCTGAGTCTTTCAGGAATCCTTTGGGAATGGTAAATGGGTTTTAGGAATGTGAGAAACCCCAGCAAGTTTTGCCCCAGTGCTGTACCAACTCAGGTAAATGATGTCCCCTCCACTCTTATTTGTGTTACCCTTAAGTGTGCTATAAAGCTGTTCCCAAAGGGCACATAGCTTCCTGATTTCCCTGTCCTTTAAGTTCCTGTGGTTTCTTCTCAAGAAGAATAAGAGATTGGTAAGAGCACTGGGCCTCTCTGGATCTGAGCCACAACACTTACATTTACTAGTTTCACAAAATTAGGAGTTATAATATTTCTGAGATTTGGAACAAGTCAAAAATGAATTTGCTTTCCTGTATTGTTGGCAGGAACAGGATAATATGGTATATAAGAAATTTTTAATCTGCAAACAGATACATAACCTTTAAAAAATTAACACTTTCCCTTATCAACCTCTCAATAAATACTTGGCATTTCTGGTATAGGCCACCATTTATTTATAGAAGCCACCGCATACACACACAAAAATATACTATAAATATTATACACACACACATGCAAGTTTGCAGCTGGTCAGAATTTGTAGGCCATAAAAAGAAAACAAGAACAAAAAGATACCCACACACTCCTCCTGTGTTTTTTCCTCTACTCACATACTCACAGTACTTCTGAGAGTAGAGCTGTAGGTTTTCCACCCACCAAGCAATGTTCTGGCACCAGCTGAGTATCCTATGATGTAACTATCTGGAGATAGTATCAGACCCCAGTTCCACAAGACTGACCACCCACTTCAGATGCCAATCATAAGTCCCAGGTTACACTTGTACTTTTGACTGACCAGTGATAAATTGGGGTTCCCATGATCCTCTCCTTGGTTTGATCATTTGCTACAACACCTCACAGAACTCAGGGATACACATTTACTAGTTTATTATGCAATAGAGGATATGATAAAGGGTAGAGGTGAAAGCCAAATGAAGAGATACATAGGGTAAAGTCCAGAAGGGATCCCCAGTTTAGGATCTTCTGTCCCCCAGGAGTTGACATACACCACACTTCCAATGTATGTAGATGCCTACACCAACCCAGAAGTTCTCTGAACCCCGTACTTTCAGTATTTTAATGGAACCTTCATCATGTAGGCATGAATGATCATTCTCTCATTTTCTAGCACCCCTTCCCTCTCTGGAGAATGAGGCCTGGGACAAAATTTCCCAAGCTTCTCATCATGGCTTGGGTCTGTCTGGTGACTGGCCTCCATCCAGGAGTCACCTCATTAGAGCAAAAGACATTACTATCACCCAGGAAATTCCAAAGGATTTAGGAACTCTGTCAGAAACCAGGGTCAAAGACCAAATATTAGAACAAAAGATGCTCTTAATACTGTATCACTTAGGAAAGTGCAAGGGTTTTAGGAGCTCCGTGCCAGGGACTGAGAGCAGATAGAGCTAGATCTATCTATTATTTCACAAAACAAACCACACAACACAAGAGCCTCATTGGTAAGGCCAGGATACACACTCATAGTGTGTCTAGCAACAAGTTAGATTAGTTAATGAACCCCAAAAGTCAGTTAAATCTGGCAGCACAGGGAATATCCTAAGCCACTTGCTACTAGCTTACGGAGGAAAAAATGTACTACTATATTTTTTGAGATCCTTTGTCTTTTCTACTTAACCATCATGTCCTAAACTCACTGGGTCTATCAAAATATCTATCAGATACTCTCCCCCAATCATTTCAATTCCTTTTAAGACCACCTTTCTTTTGAACTGATTCAATCTCATTTTTTTTTTCTTGGTCTCTTTCCTGCCAAAGTAGCCCAATCCAAGGCTCAGAAACAGTTTTCTTTCCTGGAAATGCCTCTTGTAATGTTAGTCCCTATTAATTCTTGAACAATTAGTCATCCCATTACTATACGTGAAAACAGATGGCAACATCTAGACCACACCAAATAAATGCCACACATTTAGGTATATCTAATGCCAAGTTACCACCCATTGCTTTTTGTGTTCAGGTTACAAAGTACTAGATTCAACATTATTAACAGCTGATTTTGACAACTATCATGCAGAGATGGTTTGTAATATGGTTAAAAGAAGAATATTGAGTCTCCATAGTTACAAATATGTTCCAAGATCACCTTTTACCCAGATGCATAATGTTTGCATGTAAATAACATATGTACCTTTTTGTAAATATCAATTGTTAAAACAATTTGCAATCAATTTGCCGTTTAAATTTTAAGTGTATCCAATTCAGCAAGAAAATATACTTATTTACTCAATGGTTACTATGATGCCAAAGTATGTACTAGTTTCTTTGGGTAAGAAAGAGACAGGGAACTTACCTTTATCTGATTCCTACACTGAACCAAGTACTCTGTATTTGTTATTTCATTTAATCTATGCAATTCTCCCTTACACCGTAAGTACTAGCATCACTGTGTTATACATAAGGAATCTAAGGTTTCGGTACTTTAAGTACTTTGCCTAAGGTCTACAACTCAGAACCAGAACTAGTTGGCTTCAAACTACTTTCTTTTCACCTTTACCAAAGTAAGTTCTGCTCAAGAGGACTTTATAGGCAGAAAAACACATAAAAACAATGAAAAAGTAATACAGTAAGATTCATCTGTGTAGTATCAAAAAATTGCTAAGGGGGAGAAAAAAAGCCATGAATATAGGAAAAAGGTTTGGCATTCACAGATCTGATGCAAATGTGGGTATACTTAGAAAAAGTCAGCCTAGAGCTGCTTACCTGTTAATCAGATTGCAGTGCTGCATTAATTTCCTATGGCTGTTGTACCAAGTTACAGCAAAAGTTACAGCAAATCGGGTGGCTTACAACGACAGAAATTTATTCATTCATCGTTCTGGAGGCTAGAATTAGGGTGTTGGCAAGGCCATGCTCCCTCTAGGGATTCTAAGAGAATCCATTCCTTGCCCCTTCCAGCTTCTGGTGGCTTCATCATTTCAATCTCTGCCTCCACGGTCGTACCTTAGCTTCAGGGTCTCCTGTGTAAGAATCTCTTTTTGCCTCCCGCTTATAAGAATACATGTGATTGCCTTAAGGGCCCACCTGGATAAACTATGCTCTTCTCCCATCTCAAGATTCTTAATCACACCTGTGAAGATCCCTTTTTTGGTTTGTTTTCCATATAAGGTACATTTCCCGGTTTCAGGGATTAGGACAGGGATATCTTTGGGGATTGGGAGGACATTTGTTAGCCTACCACAAGTATCTTCTTGACAAGTTGAAAAATTCTTCAACAGAGTAAATGGTAAGAAAAGTTTTGAACCTCCAGTACATTCTCTTGGTTCTCTACTCAGAGCCCTTAGCCAGGCCCATGAACCACCCCAGTTGCTATGAGGGTTGGGTAATAACTGCTCACAGC
The DNA here is from genome assembly GCF_004348235.1 of Phoca vitulina. Taxonomy (NCBI): domain Eukaryota; kingdom Metazoa; phylum Chordata; class Mammalia; order Carnivora; family Phocidae; genus Phoca; species Phoca vitulina. The sequence continues at coordinate 31,295,653 of NW_022589713.1, read as the reverse complement.
TGCCTTCCCTGGAGAATTGTCTGCTGATAGAAGATGACTTATTCCCAGCCTGCAGCCAATGACTGACTGATTCAGGGATGCAAAAGGTCAGTTCTACTGCCCCAATAAGAATAATTAAAAATGTTAACTTAAATATGTTATTCTAACTTAGCAAAATGTTTCAAGAAGGAACCCAAATCTGCATCTCGTAAATGAAAATATTATAGCCCACCTTTTTTCACTGATTGAAATTTTAAACACAAATGAAAATTCCAAGTGGTAACAATTAATTATGAAATTGAAATAACTCAAGTTCTGTTTCTTCATCTTTACTAACACTGGGCTGTTATTATTTCAAATGTAGTATTTATTTTTTTAAAGATTTTTTACATATTTATTTGTGAGAGAGAGAGAGTGCAAGCACGAGAGGGTGGGGCAGAGGGAAAGGAAGAAGCAGACTCCCCACTGAGATGAGGTGGGGGAGGAGGCCTGGGGAGCTGGATGTGGGGCTTGATCCCAGGACTCTGGGATCATGACCTTAGCTGAAGGCAGGCAGATGCTTAACTGACTGAACCACCCAGGCACTCCATCAAATGTACTATTTAAATGCAAGACTACATAGTCCTGCAGTGACACAATATTCACCCAGAGAGCAAAGAATTCCATCCTTGCCAATTAGCTCTCACAATGAACACACACAGCTCAATCTGCATGTGTTAGGAGCCACTATGTAAATGGGAGAAATTCAAATTAACTTCCATGTAGAATATAATATTTAATAAAGATAATTGATAAAAATGTGTAATTTGAAGCATATATATAAATAACAAAGCATCAACAGAAACTGAAAAATTTTTTCTAAATTTAGAATTCAAACTAACCAGTTTTGGGGGATGAGAACTACAAGCAACTGAAGAGTGGTAATGGCACTGATCTTTAGTTGGCTTTAAAATTGTTTTTACATTCTGTTCGGAGATTATATTCCCTCATTACTGCCTGCACCCAGGGCAGAACACTCTTTCCACTCTTGGCACTTGCTCAGTTGGGTAAATAGGACAAAGTGTTTTGCTTTAATTGATGGCTGATTTTGTTTAATGAAACATTAATTAATGGGATAAAACACAAACAATTTTTAATACAAGATTTTTCAGATCTTTAATATGCAAAAATACATTATAACATTTTAATAAGAAGTTTCAAACTTTTTTTTAACTGTAACATGGAATTCTTTGCTCACAGAGCATCTGGAGAGATTAATGTTCAAAGGATAACACTGTGGGAAACACAGCTGTACTGGAATTCCATCCAGCTTTTAAATAATACAATAAAGTTTGTTAGTGCCATTACTATTTAATATTTTTATGGAGGGTCTATTCAAAGTCAAAAGAGAAGAAAAAGGAAGAAGAAGAAAGGAGGAAGAATAAGTAATAGCAGCTAAACCTAGTAGCAGAATGAAACAAGATGATTGCAATGATGTCACTACATCCTTTTTTTTAAAAGAATGTAGAGGATTAATTCTATTATATTTTCATTAATAACAAGATCCAGTAAAACAGCTAAATAAAAAAAGCAATACACTTCCTACATATCAGTAAAGAAGTTAGAACATGTAATGTATTGAAGTTTCCTTCAATAAAGCAATGTAAATAAATAAAATGTATAGAAATGATCTATTTTAATGGGAAATGGCTAGAATTCACATATAAGCAAAGCTACAACACTTTCTAAGAGCTATGAAGGTTTAAATAAATGAAGAAACATATTTTCCCTGAATGGAAATATTGAATACTGAAGAAGATGTTATTTATGTCAAAAATACTTCTTACGTTGACTGAAATCTCATTAAAAACCCCAATTGAAAATTATTTGGAATTTGATAAAAATCCTTTAAGGTTATTTGGAAATATTTTGAGAAATTATTTTGAAAATGGAAATAAGGAACTTCCCTCATCAGATATGTATAAATATATCTATTATAAAAGTATAACAAATGAGTTATTGGTGTAACATGGGATAGATAGATCTGTGAGCTAACATAAGTAGTTCTGAAACAAACCAGAGGATATGTAAGAATGCAATATATGATATGATACATGATACAATTAGCATTCCAAATCAACACAGTGAAGATGTAGAGATATTCCAATAAAGGCCAGAATCTTTGTTTGCCTGTAAATTCTGATTAGCAGATAAATATTTATATGTTTATATAGTTACATTTATATACTTATATATGTCATAACTTATATGTATAAAAAAGGGACTTATGCTTAAGGTATTATAAATGTCTTATTGAGAAGGCAGTAAAGGAAAATGTTAATTTATTAAAGCATGTATAACATCTATTACTTTATAGACCAAGAAGTTATTTTATATATGCTCTCTCCCCAGCAATATTAGAAGTACAACACACACACACACATACAACTTAAATGTTGATCAATAAATACATCAAAATAAACTCAGGAATTAAAGAATTTATGAAAATAAATAAAAAAACTAGAAGAAAATGAAGGTAATATTTTAAATGGTTACATCATGGGTAAAGATTTTTTAAGAAAGAAATAAGTTCAAAATTTTATATTTGTCTACAGAATAATGACAAAAATTTATATATATTTACAGATATATGGACAAAAGCAAACATTAAATTGAAAAGAAAAGATCTTAGAATATGTACCTCTAAAAATATACTACTATAAGTCAGTATTTCAGAAAGAATGCTATGTAAAGGTTTAGAAAGTCAATTCGAAGAAGGAAGAATATAAATGGCTAATTAACAAAGGAAAAAGTTTATTCTCTTTTATAGACAGAAAAATGAAAATAATCTGATGAGCACAATAAGATTCCATTTTTCATCTATCAAACTGACACAGGTTAGAAACAGTAAGGATAATCAAGGCTGACTAGATCAAAGTAACAATGACAATGACGGTGGCGTAAATTGCCACAGGTGACCTGAAGGGTAAAACAGCAAAATGTATCCAGAGCCTTTGACACTACTTATGTACCTTGATGTAGAAATTTCATTTCTAGAAATCTTTGGTAAGAAAATAACAGGTATAACATGTACAGATATAGATATATTGTCAGGGAACTTATCCAAGTGGGGATTTTGTTTGTGTGTGTGTGTGTGTGTGTGTGTGTGTGTGTGTGTGTGTTGTAGAATAGCAAAACTTTGGAAACATCCCATACGTTCAGAAAAAAAGAAAGAATCATTTAAAAAAATATATGATACATCTATGTGATAAATCATTGTGCAAATATTGAAATCATGTTGTCAAAAAATATTTTTGACATAGGACCAAATAATAAAACATTGCAAGAAAAAGTACACCATATTTATCTGTGTATAGAGAAAAAAAGAAGAAACACATACTGCATTTTAACATATTTTAGTGTCCTTATACTTTTCTATAATTTAAGTTTTATAGACTGAACACATAATTTTATAATTGGAAAAAGAAATGTTCTTTTTAGTATAAATGTAGGAGAAGGAAAGATGGCAGAGGAGTAGGGGACCCTATTTCAACTGGTCCCTGGAATTGAGCTGGATATCCACCAGACCACTCTGAGCACCCACGAAACCAGCCTGAGATGTAAGAAGATCTGGATCTCTACAAACAATATCACAGGCGGTTGGTTTTGAGGTACGAAGCAGGGAGCCGTGATTCCGCAGGCAGATATCGGAGGATAAATGGCAGCGGGAGGGTGCCTGGCCGTGGGGATGTCACGCTGGTGAGTGACAGCCTTGCGCACTGCAGACGGGCACAGACTTGCAGACCGGTAGCAGCGGGGAAAGGACTTTAGGGCAGCCCCCGGGGCTGAAACCCGGAGTGGTGGGGTCGTGCGGGCGAACTGGGAGCGGCTGGCGGTTTTAGAAGCACAAAGGGCAGAGATGTGCACCGACCTGGAGGCAGGACTGGGAGTGCTGCGGAGGGGCACACAACCCAGGACGCTGCAGTTTATAGCAGCACAGACAGAAACGGAGATGGTGTGGCCTGGAGAACTCACTGAAGAACAGACTGCGATCTCTCTGCTCTGAGGCAGAGGGTTGGAAACGGTCTCTTCTGCTCTGACTTGCAGAAGAGACGTGGAAAGCCACCAGGGAAAGCCGCCAGAGAACAAAAGCCCCAAAAACTGATTCCTGCTGAGCGCATCCCCCACCACAGGGGCGCAGGGCAACTCCGCCCAAACAGGGTTGCCTTAGTAACAGCGCGGCAGGCCCCTCCCCCAGAAGACAGGCTGGGAAAACAAGAGGCCAGCAACCCTAAGGTCCCAAGAAAACAGGTGCATCTTGCTTGGGTTCTGGTCAATAATTTGGACTCCATACATTCCCTCAAACACCCATCAACAGAATGACTAGGACGAGGAACCCCCAAAATAGAAAAGACTCAGAGATTATGACTTATGCTGCAGATTTACAAATGGATGCAGATATAACCAAGATGTCGGAGATGGAATTCAGTCTAGCAATTGTGAAGACAATGGCTAGAATGGAGAAATCAATTAATGGCAACATAGAGTCTCTTAGGGCAGAAATGAAAGCTGAATTGGCAGAACTTAAAAATGCTATCAATGAGATAATCTAACAGCTAGTGTAACTGAGGCAGAAGAGCGAATAAGCCACCTGGAAGACAATATAATAGATAAAAAGGGAAAAGAGGAGGCCAGGGAAAAACAACTCAGAATCCATGAAAATAGAATCAGAGAAATAAGTGACACCATGAGGCATTCCAATGTCAGAATAATTGGAATCCCGGAGGGAGTAGAGAGAGAGAGAGGACTAGAAGATGTATTTGAGCAAATCGTAGCTGAGAACTTCCCTAATCTGGGGAATGAAACAAACATTCGCATCCTAGAGGCAGAGCAGACCCCTCCCAAGATCAAGCAAAACAGGCCAACACCCCGGCACGTAATAGTAAAACTCGCAAATCTTAGAACCAAGGAAACCATCTTAAGGGCAGTTAGGGGGAAGAGATTCCTTACGTACAGAGGGAGGAACATCAGAATAACGTCAGACCTATCCACAGAGACCTGGCAAGCCAGAAAGGCCTGGCAAGACATATTCAGGGTACTAAATAAGAAGAACATGCAGCCAAGAATACTTTATCCAGCAAGGCTGTCATTTAGAATGGATGGAGAGATGCAGAGCTTCCATGACCGGCAGAAACTGAAAGAATATGTGACCACTAAGCCGGCCCTGCAAGAAATATTAAGGGGGGGTTCTATAAAAGGAGAGAGACCCTAAGAGTGATATACAACAGAAATTTACAGGGACAATCTATAAAAACAATGTTTTCACAGGCAACATGATGACAATTAATTCATATCTTTCAATAATCTCTCTCAACGTGAATGGCCTAAATGCTCCCATAAAACGGCACAGGGTTGCAGATTGGATAAAAAGACAGGATCCATCCATATGCTGCCTACAAGAGACTCATTTTGAACCTACACATACATCCAGACTGAAAGTGAAGGGATAGAGATCCATCTCCCATGCCAATGGACCTCAAAAGAAAGCTGGGGTAGCAATACTTATATCAGACAAATTAGATTTTAAACTAAAGTCTGTAATTAGAGACACCGAAGGACACTATATCATTCTTAAAGGGTCTATCCAACAAGAAGATCTAACAATTGTAAATATCTATGCCCCCAACGTGAGAGCAGCCATCTACATAGGCCAACTGTTAACCAAAATAAAGAGTCATATTGATAACAATACGTTAATTGTAGGAGACCTCAATACTCCACTCTCAGCAATGGACAGATCATCTAAGCAGAAAATCAACAAGGAAACAAGAGCTTTGAATGATACATTGGACCAGATGGACCTCATAGAATATTACAGAACATTCCACCCTAAAACAACAGAATACTCATTCTTCTTGAGCACACATGGAACTTTCTCCAGAATAGACCACATACTGGGTCACAAATCAGGTTTCAACCAATACCAAAAGATTGAGATTATTCCCTGCATATTCTCAGACCACAATGCTTTAAAACTGGAACTCAATCACAAGAAAAAATTTGGCAGAAATTCAAACACCCGGAAGCTAAAGACCGCTCTGCTCAAGAATGTTTGGGTCAACCAGGAAATCAAAGAAGAACTTAAACAATTCGTGGAAATCAATGAGAACAAAAACACATCGGTCCAAAACCTATGGGATACTGCAAAGACGGTCCTAAGGGGGAAATACATAGCCATCCAAGCCTCACTCAAAAAAATAGAAAAATCCCGAATTCACCAACTAACTCTACACCTTAAAGAACTAGAGAGAAAGCAACAAACGATGCCTAAGCCACGCATTAGAAGAGAAATAATTAAAATTAGAGCAGAAATCAATGAATTAGAAACCAGAAACACAGTAGATCAGATCAATGAAACTAGAAGCTGGTTCTCTGAAAGAATTAATAAGATTGATAAACCACTGGGCAGACTTATCCAAAAGAAGAGAGAAATGACCCAAATTAATAAAATTATGAATGAAAGGGGAGAGATCATGACTAACACCAAGGAAATAGAAACAATTATTAGAAATTATTATCAACAACTATATGCCAATAAACTGAGCAATCTGGATGAAATGGAGGCCTTCCTGGAAACCTATAAGCTGCCAAGACTGAAACAGGAAGAAATTGACAACTTGAATAGGCCAATAACCAGTAACGAGATTGAAGCAGTGATCAAAAACCTCCCAAAAAACAAGAGTCCAGGGCCTGATGGATTCCCTGGGGAATTCTACCAAACATTCAAAGAAGAAATACTACCTATTCTACTGAAGCTGTTTCAAAAAATAGAAACAGAAGGAAAACTTCCAAACTCATTCTATGAGGCCAAAATTACCTTAATCCCCAAACCAGGCAAAGACCCCATCAAAAAGGAGAATTTCAGACCGATATCCCTGATGAATATGGATTCCCAAAATCCTCAACAAAATCCTAGCTAATAGGATCCAACAATACATTAAAAGGATCACCCACCATGACCAAGTGGGATTTATCCCTGGGATGCAAGGGTGGTTCAACATTTGCAAATCAATCAATGTGATAGAACACATTAATAAGAGGAGAGAGAAGAACCATATGGTCCTCTCAATTGATGCAGAAAAAGCATTTGACAAAATACAACATCCTTTCCTGATTAAAACTCTTCAGAGTATAGGGATAGAGGGAACATTCCTCAAGTTCATAAAATCCATCTATGAAAAACCCACAGTGAATATCATCCTCAATGGGGAAAAGCTGAGAGCCTTTCCCTTAAGATCAGGAACATGACAAGGATGCCCACTCTCGCCACTATTGTTCAACATAGTACTAGAAGTCCTAGCAACAGCAGTCAGACAACAAAAAGAAATAAAAGGTATTTGAATTGGCAAAGAAGAAGTCAAACTCTCTCTTGTCGCAGACGACATGATACTTTATGTGGAAAACCCAAAAGACCCCACCCCCAAATTACTAGAACTCATACAGAAATTCAGTAATGTGGCAGGATACAAAATCAATGCACAGAAATCAGTTGCTTTCTTATACACTAACAACGCAACTGTAGAAAGAGAAATTAGAGAAATGATTCCATTTACAATAGCACCAAAAACCATAAGATACCTCAGAATAAACCTAACCAAAGAGGTAAAGGATCTATACTCTAGGAACTACAGAACACTCATGAAAGAAATTGAAGAAGACACAAAAAGATGGAAAAACATTCCATGCTCATGGATTGGAAGAATAAACATTGTTAAAATGTCTATGCTGCCCAGAGCAATCTATACCTTCAATGCCATCCCGATCAAAATTCCAATGACATTTTTCAAAGTGCTGGAACAAACAATCCTAAAATTTGTATGGAATCAGAAAAGACCCCGAATCGCCAAGGAAATGTTGAAAAAGAAAAACAAAGCTGGGGGTATCACGTTGCCTGATTTCAAGCTATATTACAAAGTAGTGATCACCAAGACAGCATGATACTGGCACAAAAACAGACATATAGACCAATGGAACAGAATAGAGAACCCAGATATGGACCCTCAACTCTGTGGTCAAATAATCTTCCACAAAGCAGGAAAAAACATGCAATGGAAAAAAGACAGTCTCTTCAATAAATGGTGCTGGGAAAATTGGATAGCCACATGCAGAAGAATGAATCTCGACCATTCTCTAACACCATTCACCAAGATAAACTCAAAGTGGATGAAAGACCTCAATGTGAGACAGGAATCCATCAAAATCCTAGAGGAGAACATAGGCAGTAACCTCTTTGACATCGCCCACAGCAACTTCTTTCAAGATACATCTCCAAAAGCTAGTGAAACAAAAGCAAAAGTGAACTTTTGGGACTTCATCAAGATAAAAACCTTCTGCACAGCAAAGGAAACAGTCAACAAAACAAAGAGGCAACCTACAGAATGGGAGAAGGTATTTGCAAATGACACTACAGATAAAGGGCTGGTATCCAAGATCTATAAAGAACTTCTCAAACTCAACACCCAAAAAACAAATAAGTCAAAAAATGGGCAGAAGATATGAAAAGGCACTTCTCTGAAGAAGACATACAAATGGCTAACAGACACATGAAAAATGTTCATCATCATTAGCCATCAGGGAAATTCAAATCAAAACCACATTGATATACCACCTTACACCAGTTAGAATGGCAAAAATGGACAGGGAAAGAAACAACAAATGTTGGAGAGGTTGTGGAGAAAGGGGAACCCTCTTACACTGTTGGTGGGAATGCAAGTTGGTACAGCCACTTTGGAAAACAGTGTGGAGATTCCTCAAAAATTTAAAAATAGAGCTACCCTATGACCCAGCAATTGCACTCCTGGGTATTTACTCCAAAGACACAGATGTAGTGAAAAGAAGGGCCATATGCACCCCAATGTTCATAGTAGCAATGTCTGCAATAGCCAAACTGTGGAAAGAGCCGAGACGCCCTTCAACAGATGAATGGATAAAGAAGATGTGGTCCATATATACAATGGAATATTACTCAGCCATCCGAAAGGATGAATACCCAACTTTTACATCAACATGGATGGGACTGGAGGAGATTATGCTAAGTGAAATAAGTCAAGCAGAGAAAGTCAATTATCATATGGTTTCACTTATTTGTGGAACATAAGGAATAGCATGGAGGACATTAGGAGAAGGAAGGGAAAAATGAGGGTGGGGGGAATTGGAGGGAGAGATGAACCATGAGAGACTATGGACTCTGAGAAACAAACAGGGGTTTAGAGGGGAGGGGAGAGGGGGGATTGTTTAGCCCGGTGATGGGTATTAAGGAGGGCACATACTGCATGGAGCACTGGGTGTTATACGAAAACAATGGATCGTGGATCACCACATCAAAAACTAAGGATGTATTGTATGGTGACTAACATAACATAATAAAATTAAAAAAGATAAAATAAAATAGTATAAATGTAAATTTGTCTGTAATCATATAAAAGAATTTGAAAACCTAAAATCTGAAACAATTCCCTGGATGCTACATTATATTTTCTGTCACCAGCTTCCTCACAGCGGAATAACAAAAGACAAAATTCCCTTTCCCCTCCAAAAGCAAGAACAAACAACTAACATGAAATCCAAAAAATAATCAAAGAACTTCATTAAAGTGTGGCTTGAAAAAATAGGTTATAGTCAATTTATACATGAAACCTTTAACAGAATGATATTCTAGTTTTGTGATTCAAACATCCCCTCAGAGATTCAGTGTCACATCTGGGGATTATTTTACAAATAGAAGCTTTGAGTTTTGTCAATCTGAATTTAAAATGTCATCTTCATTAGCATCACCTACAGACGTGTCATTTATTCCTGCCAAGGTTGGTAATGATATGCTAAATACTGATTGAGAAATATGATTGATGTCTTTTTTGTTGTTTTAATCCAAAACTGGTTCAAGGCAACTAGGTGTGTGTATAAGCCTCTTTTTATATTTTAGCAATTACCTTTTTTCTATATGTCTTACAAGAGTAAGACACTTCCTGATTGGAACATTAGGTTTTATGGAAACAAAAAAAGCAAGAACTTGAAAAATTCCAAGAGGCACACTGTTTCATTGCTTAAAACACACCCCTGATTTATTTGCATTGCAATAACTAAACCTTTCTTTACCCATAATCTTAATTACCACAATCATTCATTCTATAATAGCTCTTATTTCCTTGACTTCTCTCCTTCCAGACTCCAATTTGTAATGTCGCCTCCGTGAGGATTCATTATCTGGCATTCCATACCCTGGCAGAGGGGATTTCTCTCTTCAAGCTCTACTCTCCATGCATTTATAAGTCTCTAGACACTCTTGCCTGAAATATATCATGGCAGTCCTGTCTTTATGAGGTGGCTAGCATCCATATGAAAAAAGAACCATTTTCTATAAATAAGAGTTAAACCAAAGATATTCATTTTTACAATGTGAGGTTGATTTCCCATTAAAAATAGAATCTTTCATTTTAAATAATTTGATGTAGTGGTCCAGAACATAGTCACGCTAATCTTTATATTTTGGGTGCTCCAAATTAAATATGCATGCTTACTGTACCATTAATTTCATTACTAACTGGATATTTTCATATTTTTTTAAAATTTTCCATTCATATTTCAAACCCTAGAAGCTATCTAAACTATCCCTAACTAAGCTAGGAGAAATTTCTATAGGATGGACCATCCAAATGTTGCCCAGAGTTAGCCTCTCTCTTTTTGCTGTAAAATTCCTGATAGTAATCCTAACCTTCCAGTAGCTTATTACATCTTCCTGATACCATGATCTTCCTGCTTACACCGATACATCTTTCTCTTTCAAAAGTATATATCTGATCATGTCATACTGGTATGAAAAATCCTCTAAGGACCCCATGCATTTATTAGGGTAAAGCTAGCTGTAGTGACAAAGAAAATTGAAAATGCCTGCAGCATAACAGAATAAAAGTTAATTTCTCAATTGTGTATCTGTCTAATGTAGGTGTTCTTTGTTAGCAGGTGGGGATATGATTCATCCAGTTATTCAAGAACCCCCTTGACCTGGGACAGACACATAACCCTGCTGCTTACATTGAATTAGTGAACATTAGTCACAATCTAGATTTGTCAGAGACTGGAACATGTAGTCCTTGGCTGAGAAAGCTATATTTAGCTGTAATTCTGTATTACTAAAGGGGACCCCAAATCTTTGGTGGTCAGTTTGCTTTCTCTAACATCATTTCTATCACTAGCCTTCTCAGTAAGAAATGCAAGATGATGATCTAGCCCTTTGCTAATGTGTCATCCTTTGAGACATACATCTCAATAACCCCTAATTATGCTGTTGTAGGTTTTCACTGTTAAGCCCCATATATTTGCACAAGCTGTTTTCTTGCCTAGATTTCTCTTTGTCTTGTTGATAGTTTCCTGATCACAAAAGTAGAACTGGGAGGTTCTCAATCTCGTTGTGTAGCAACTAATACATATAACACATTTGATGTATGACTGTTACATAGCCTGAGTCTCCTACTCCATAGTGAACTTTTTGAAATCAGGAGTGATTTTATGTTATTGAAGGGATTCAGAATGTGCCACACCAAAATATCCTGCTATGGAACACTGATTATTTTGAGCTGAAGGCACATCTGAGAAACAGCAGATGCAGGAAGGTCTCTCTGACCTTCCCCTTTCTACCTAAAAGCAGGCATAACATTTCCCATGACAAAAATGACCTCCTTGTACTCAGAAGAACATATCACCTGACTGGCAGTCAATACTGAAATGGATCTATACAAACAAACCCAGTAAAAGGGCCCTTGTCTTCCATTAGTTTCCCCCAAGTATTTCCTCATCACTGTCCCATGTGATTTACTGCTCCTAGCCCAAGTATAGTTGACCCTTGAATAACATGGGTTTGAACTGCACTGGGTCCACTAAAACACAATTTTTTTAAATATATAAATACAACATAGTACTGTAAATATATTTTCTTTTCTTTATGATTTTCTTAATAACATTTTCTTTTCTCTAGCTTACTTTATTGTAAGAGTATTGTATATAATACATGCACCACACAAAATATGTGTTAATTGACTTTTATGTTATCAGTAAGGCTTCCCGGCAACAGTAGTCTATTAGTAGTTAAGTTTTTGGGGAACCAAAAGCTATATGGGGATTTCTGACTGTGCAGGGGGTCAGCACTCCTAGCCCTTGCATTGTCAACTGTATAAGCTCTGGGGCTTTACAGCTTCTTTGGATCTTCATTTTCTTTTTGAAGACTCTCATGTACATATAAAAAAAATATTAAAGAAAATTTGTACACTTTCCTTCTGTTAATCTGTTTATGTCAGTTTAATTCTTAAGCTACGTCATAGATCCTAGAAGAGGCAAGGGAAGTTTTTTTCTCTCCACATTAAGTTTCTTTGGGGAAGGGAAATGCCTGCTTGTGTAAAAAATGTATCCCAAATTTCTAACACATGTCTCAGCACATAACAGAGGTTCAATAAGCATTTGCTGAATAAGTGAATGTGCAAACCCTTGCATTACTAGAATCTATCAGTGTTGACTTAAGGAATGTACATGTAAAAGAAGAAAGTAAAAAGTAGAAAGGAAAGGAGAGGATGGAGGGAAGGGAAACTTGCTGGGTTCCATAGCATAGCATTTTTATTTCAAAGGTCATCTTTGATAATTTGGGGTTTGAAGTGTATACTACATACTATTATTTAAATAAAACATGTGATTAAACAAATAAGTTCATATCATAGACACTTCTCCATCGACAGACAGGGTGATGATTTTCCCTAATGTAGGTTATTAAAGAGACTTCTCAGTTACATACAACCTAGCTAAATCTTCAATTTCTAATCTCAGTAAACATTATCTGGGGGGAAAAAATCAGAGAATGCTATGATTTAATGGCACCGGGAAGATATGACAAAGAAAGGTTGAAACATAGAAATGTTCTGAATCTCAGACTGAAAATAGAGAAAATAGGAAACTTTTATAGCTATAGTTTGGAAAACATATATATTGTATTGAATGAAGCTATGGAAATTCACTGGGGAGAGTTAAGAGCTCACAGAAAGCTCATAGTCACAGAACTGTCTAGAAAGTACCTGGATGCTAAAATAAAACTCTTTATAACAATCTATTTAGAGTTGTTTTTTCAAATATTTGGAAAGATTCCATGAAGTATCTCCAAAGTGTTATTAATATAAAAGAATTTTGTTTTCCTCTTGGCTCCATGCTGGTTGTCCTGGGATGTGTTCAGCCAAAGGGCACTTAAGAAGTTCAGTGAGTGACTTCATTATGTATAAAGGGTAATGAGCTTAAGTATTCTACACTGGTAAAACCTACAAGAAAAATTTCCTCACTTGCTCAAACTCCTTTCCCTGTAGAAAACTTGAAGTCTTTGCTCCAATTGTCATCCAATGATTGAAGCTACAAAGGCAAAACATACTTTCCTCTGGGACCTAAACCTAATTATTGAACACTGAAGATTGCAAAGGAAAATGCTGGGGTTTTTTTTATACAATCACTTAAATTCATATTCCTGATTTCTAGTTAATATATTCAAGATCTGAACCCAGTTATCTCTCATTGTAAGATTCCCTCATTTTATCTAACACCCTCTGAGATTAAGGCCCTCTTAAATCCTATAAACTCAACCTCTTTTATTCACACTATCATCTAGATGTGACTGTTGTTTTCATTTATTTAAGCCATTCAGGAAGTGTGTATCCAAAATAGAAATACAAAATAGCATTAATGTAGAACTAACTCTGTGATCTCCACAAATAATGACAAATTCCAGATCTAGAAGCAGTGCAGTGTCGCTGCAATTGATTTACCTGGGCAGCAGTCCCTGAGCTGGAGTTTAACATGCAAGAAATTTATCAGGGAGTGCTCTGGGGATCTAACCTATGGAAGAGAAAGGAAAAAATAAAATAAATAAATAAAACAGGATTGGGCAAAATGAGATGTTGAACAGCAATGTGGCTTCAGTGGAGGTCACAGATGACCCTGTAGAGAGTTGTAAGGAAGGGTTACTTTTCAAACCTTTTCTACTTTGGGGCTAGATGGCTGGGCCCTTCAACTTTTGATTAGTTATTGGTTGCAGGAAGTGGACATGAGTTTGTGTGAGGCAGATCTCCACCCAACACAGTACCTGGAGAGGCCTGAAATCTGAGGCACCAGCAACTGGAAGTTTAAATCCTTCATTCCTGAGGATGATTTGGGCAGGAGCCACAGTGTCCACCACAAGGTTGCAGCTACACTTGGGTAAAGTAGTACAGAGAGCTTAAACACTACAGAAGGTAGTGTTGAAATAGGTAGGAATATGTGGTTGAGATCTGCGCTGAGAACAGTACTGCAGAGTGGTTGACATCAGTCACAAGGGAAATGCAACCAACAGCCCCCACTGGGAACATTTGGAAATTTTTGGCACTGCATCTTACATACCTGCACTTCTGTTTCCTTATCTAAAAAGTTGAAATATTGATACATTCCCCACATCCTTATTGGACACATGTTTAAGACGCTCCCCTTGGGCCATATCTCCTCACTGATCTCAAGCACTGAAGGAAAAGAAGAGTCCTCTCAAACAGCATGGGAACTCCTCATAGATGATTCTCAGCAAGGTAGCTGCCATTTCAAATTGATCTGATTAACAACCCATTGATATGATTTCTCACTCATTTCTCTGCAACATTTTTCAGCTAGCACACTGGTGTTATCAACTAGAGGGGCCCTGCTAAGATCCTGAGTTAACAGAGCAATGAAATTTCTGTTTTCTAAAAGGCAGATGGCCAAGAGGGTAGTTTACTTGCCAAAAAGAAGACCTAACCTGACTTCACCCATTTTAATATTTATTTCATCATTCTTCTTATAATTATTCTTTCAAATAGAAGCAGAATCACCCCTTACATCCTTATCTTTATTCAAATATGGGAAATATTTGGCAAACTGATATGGTGGTCTGACCAAATACAATTCCAGTCCACAAAACTTGTGACATGTTACATACCTACTGAACTTGATACTCAAATCCAAAGACCAGGATAATTATTTTTATTATATAAATAAAAGAAGATTAGGGAAATGGATGTAAAACCAATATTTATTTAAATATGTATCTAGAAAGTCATTCGCTGCACAAAGTGGCTACAAAAGAATGCCTAATGGAATGTAAGTATTATATCATTAAAATTGTGCTGTGAATGACTTTAAGAATAATAAAAATTCACTTCATAATCTGGATTCTATTAACGATAAATGCCCAGTTACGTTATTGTACTTCTACTAATCCATTAAGCTGATGTTTTAGAATTACTTATAAGGAAATGTTAGTATGGGATATAATAAAATACCATACTATACTATAACATGTTGGATTTTAATTACTATTCTTATAAAATATGAATTAACATGGTGGCAATTCACTTGAAATCTAATTAAAGTGCTTTAGTTATCTTGCTTAATGCCCACAGTATGCAAATAATCTTTACAAAGTTAACATATTAATAAGAATATGATTATGCATTTTCCTTAATTTAATTCCTATTTAATCATGTTACTAAACTTGGTTTGTCTTCTAGGGAAGTACCAGTTTTGTAAATAGTATCTGTAACAGTCACTTGATCATAGCTTTTAAAAATAACCCAGTACCTTACTAATTCTGTGTAAATAATTAAATGTATCTGTGCTTAATGTCCAATGCCCCAATTTTCTGCCACTCTGAACCAGTGCTGCTCTGGCTCTTTCACAGATTTCTCTCTATGTGAAATAAACAGTATGTGGAATTACAATTCCCATGCCCTAGGCATCTGCCCTGATACACAGACTGACATGGAAAAGATAGGAGACCAGCGAGAGAAAGAGATGGCAGAGCAAAAGCAAGGTACCAAGGTCAACTTACAGGTCATGGATAAAAAAGAAGTATATTATTTGTAAAACTCGACACTGTATATTTTAAAAATACCAATGTTATGCTGAGTTGCACTCATTTTTTTAAATATTCATGCAAATCAGCTCAAATTTTCCTGCTAATACAGGGAGGAATATATTATATAGCAGAGAATTGGAAATCTACTATACTTTCATCAGCTAAACAGTATTTCATCCCAGCTCCCTCGTCCTTCATCCCCTAAGACCCTAAAGGGACTGGTTGGCACAAGCCCGGGGGCTTGTTATTTTCCTTGTGGGGTGCCACACCTCATGGGAGTGACCAATATTCCTCCTATACTCAATTCTGAGAGATTTTCCTAAGATCCCAAGTTAAAATTACTTCTTAGGCCTCTGTGACCAATCTCTTCCCGTTCACATGCACATTGAGTTAAAGGGGGAGGTACAAGGAGGGCAGAAGGAAACTTTCCGGGTGAGCCGATCTGCACGTGCCACTTTCGCCCTTTATCCTGAGAGATTTCTGATTCTCTCTTGTGTGTGTGTGAACACCTGACATTTTATAATCTTTAGCATCTGCCCAAAGGAGCATGTTAATGCTTTATGCCAAACATCAAAAGTCTCCAATTTATATCCCTTCCTATAACCTTATTTACAGAGACAACTAGAAACAAGCCAAGGTATGGATATAAGTTCTTTTTAACAGATTTTCATTCCATTAGCTCAGAAGTAAAGGAAAAGAGAATGCAGATGTGGATTTCTGGCCATTCAAATCTATCTATTCTTAAATGTATTTGGCAGATGTTATGGGAAAAAATGGTAGATTTAGTGCTTTTGGGGGGGATATCAGAATTTTATAATTAATATCAGGACATTGACTGAGTATTCATATTACAATTCAATAGCACTACCTTTTCTAATTAGATGGGGTCATGATATGGGATAGAAAAATAGATGAAAGATTTGTAATCAGAAAATCATCCCTGCTTTCCCACAGTAATTAGAAAAATTAGACCAAAGTATGGGTGAAAGTAGGTGGAGATAATAATCTTTCACATTTGCATACAGCCTTGGTCTCTACTGAGTATTCTCATTAATACATTAATACTAATGCATTTGAGCCCAACAAATCCATCAATGAGGTAGACCCTATAATCCACATTTTACAGATGAGGAAACCAAGGCTCAATAGGATTAGACGAGTGGTCCAAGTATCCCTAGTGAGTCAATAATGCTTCTATGATTTGAACTCAGAACTTTGAACTCCAAGCCCAGTTAGTGTTCTTTCTACTCTCTCTCACAGATGGGTCTCATGCATAGATTTAGAGAAACCACAACTCTTTCCTCTCCCTGCTGTTACTTTTGCTGGGAGGCTGTTCCTTTAAAATCTGATTGACAGTCCTGACCTTGGTTTTAATACTTTTAGGGCAATTGGGTCAAAATATCAAAGAAAACATTTAATCTTCCACAAATCTGTGCCTTCCCCAAACCAAAGGGATTTCTGTGGTTCCTTATTCAGAACCTAATACTGACAGGCGTAGGTGACCTTGGGATCTGAAACCAGAAAGGCAGCACTGCCAGCCATAAAATAAGGATTAAGGACTTTGCTGACACAGGACTAAGACACATGACAAAGAAGTTTTAGCTTCAGCTTCTTTTCTTTCCATGAAAAACTTCTGGGATTTGGGGGCAATGAAATAGCCCCACATAAGCATGAGAACATCAACCGCAACAATGATAAAAACATTTACCACAAACTACATTTTAGGCAATATGAAAAAATATTGACCCCTATTATTCGAATAATGCTATAACAAAGGTTTTACTAGGATCCATTTATAGATTTAAAAAAGAAAACAAGGGGTGCCTGGGTGGCTCAGTTGGTTAAGTGACTGCCTTCGGCTCAGGTCATGATCCTGGAGTCCCTGGATCAAGTCCCACATCGGGCTCCCTGCTCAGCAGGGAGTCTGCTTCTCCCTCTGACCCTCCTCCTTCTCGTGCTCTCTCTCTTTCATTCTCTCTCAAATAAATAAATAAAAATCTTAAAAAAAAATAAAAAGAAAACAAAGACAAAACCAAAAACAAACCTGAGGTTTAGAGGGTCTAAGTAACTTGTCAAAGACTGAAATCTTCTTAATGAGGGTGGTAGGATTTGAAAGTATGCTATTTAAGTCCAGAAAGAACCTGTGTTCTGAATCACTAAGTTATGCCACCTTCATAGTATTGGTGGAGAAATATGGAAAATGAGGGTGGGGGTGCATGACTCCTAATGGCTCATGGGAAACAAGTGTAGAAAATATGTTAGAACCATGCAAAATACATGGAATCAGCTACATAAGTGCTAGAATATCGGTCATGTTTCAATTCTATTCTGCTAAATTTGGATCATGCATTCTCATGGGGGGTGATACCACCTTCAAGGGTGTGAAAATTGGTTCTTGGAGGACAAAAAACCCTTAGTGTTCTTATATGTAAAGCTCAGGTATACATATGGTACATAAACAGAGATCTAGTATATCTATAGTAGCATATTTCATGAGGGCATCATTTAGGTAAACAAATGTCTGAAAAGCCTCCTTGGTGGAGACATTGAAAAAAAAAAGATTAAGAAATACTGATCTATATAAACAACTTAAAAATTTTAAAACCAGAAGCACTTTGGTAGAATTCAGTGGAGATTACTTTTTTTTTTAAGATTTATTTATTTGAGAGAGAGAGCATGAGCAGGGGTGGGGGCAGAGGCTGTGGGAGAGAGAAAGGGAGAAGGGGACCTCCCCACTGAGCAGGGAGCCCCACTCAGTGCTCCATCCCAGGAGATCATGACCTGAGCCAAAGTCAGATGCTTAACCAACTGAGCCACCCAGGTGCCCCTCAATGGAGACTACATCTTAAATACCATATGAAAGTGGTCAGTGCACCACCTCTCTTCCACCATAGTCATTTTTGTTACATCACTCTAGAAAAAAATGTCCACATTTTCTTATTCTTGTTCTGAAAAAAGCATTTTGGTGACCCTAAGCTTGACCAAATTTGTTGCAGCAAAACAGGACATGAAGGCTTTGGGGAAACCTTTCACCTTGTGACTTTAAAATGAAACAGTATTGTGTACTGTTGTGCCCCACCATATTTCTTAGCCCCTTTCCAGTTTGGTGGGGCCAGAGACCTAGTGCTGGCCAATGGGCTCAAAGCAGAAGTAACAAGTCTCATTTCTAGGGTGAAGCATTCAAGAGTCAGTGACATATGTTCCAGATTGTGCAGCTATAAATTGCCAGAGCCTCCAAAAACCTGGGTCCAGGTGGAAAGATGTAGAGGAATGGCTCCTACTCATCTGCATAAGAAAGGTAGTCTTGTTAGGAGTTAGTTGGACAGTTAGGTAGTCAGTGCCAGGGTCCCAACAAGAAAATATGGAGTCAGAACAGCTAAAATAAAACAGCACTAACATCCTGCTTTGCAGCTTAGACAGGACCGCACTAGCATTGTTTTGTAGCCTTTGCAGAAAATGACTTCTGTAAAATGCCATAAAATAAGACAATTAACCACAAAGCATTTGTCACTATCACAGGCAAGGGGCAGTTAATACCTAAGCCCCTAGATGTCAGCAAAAAAGATCTTCAGCACATTGACATTAACCTAATAGGTAGACAGATACGTGGCCAAAGTCCTGATTGGCACAACTCACCCCTGATTGCTTAAGATAGTTCCGCAAAAGAGCTCATAAAAACCCCTCAACTTAGAAACTCCAAGGGCAACCCTCTTGGGTCCCCTCCCTCTCCAGGGGCTTTGTACTATTGCTCAATAAACTTTGCTTTGCTGCCCACCACTCTTTGTCTGTCTACCTCTTCATTCTTCCAAGCAGCGTGACCAAGAACCTTGGGCACTAAAGGCAGAGACTTCCTGTAAGAGTCTGAGTGAGAAATCAACTCTGCTTGTGTTAAGTCATAGAAATTCCAGGATTAATCTGTTATAGTGTCATACTCTAGTTTATCCTGAAAAATACAAAGGGGATTGCTAGTTTTGAGATGTGGAGTTGATATTGGGGTTCCAAATTTATTAATCCCTGCTAAGACTTTATAGCCTTTGTAAAATATACTCCTGTATAAAGCCCAGGTGTTGTGGACCAGATATAAATGTTTCATAAGCCGTCCTAATGGAAAACCCACAGGTCTTCTTCAGAAGCAACATGTACTCTTCTTTATTTCTTAAAGAATTCATTACCGTGACCTCAATGGTGAATCTTAATAATAGTCAACTCTCAAGGTGAGGTTCACAGGATTAAAAAGGAAAACATCATAAAGCAAATATTACCAATGCTTTGGGAATTATTTTTTATTTTTATTAAAATATGCTTGCTTCCAGCATTCCTTTTAAGCCCAGCCAAGTTCCTTTTAAATCCTGGGCCTGTGGGCCAGTGCTTATTTGCATGCTAATTACCAGCTAAAGGCATTTTATGCTGATCTAAGTTCTTTAACCAATTAATGAACCAAGAAAAGATGATCTTTCCTTGGAGGAGAATTGCTTACTTTCATCATCATTACCACTGAATTGTATTCATTGTACCCATTGCCTCATACTTCAGGTTCTTTCCTGAATATATAAGTGGAAAATTAAGTAGCCATGGTTGGATGCCACTGAGTATCTCATTGTGTATATCCATACTTAGGAAACATGCCAGATACTGTAGATACGTAACTGACACTAAATGGGCAAAAGGAAAGTCTAAAACAGTCTCCTTGCCATGCCAGAATCTTCTTAGAGAAGCAGTTATATTCTGCCAAAGCTCTTAGATCTTTAGATGAGCCCCTATAGTGCCCCTTGATCACAAAATTGTTATTGGTGTATTTAGAGACACTGCAGACAAATAAAACAGAGAGTCTAGCGAGGGTAAAAACGAAGAAGACAATGTCAAGCACTAAATGGATGTCAAACGAAGGATGAAAACTGAGATGTTATTCATGATACTTAGGAAGGGGACCTAATTATTTGGTTTCCATATTTTATAAGAGGGTCCCACATACTTGTGAGGGTTTTTTGAAATCTGTAGCAGTTCACAACAGCTGTTTCAATGACTTAGAATATGCCTAAATACACACAAATTCCTTCAAGCATGGGCGTTATCTAATTTCAATGACCAAAACAGCTTACCTATCCTGTTCTTTTCCCTAGGAAGTTGATCTTTATCATTAGGGGCACAGTTCTAGTTCTCAGCCTAAAGGTTTAAAAAAAATGCATCAGCACAAATACACAACGGTAGTATATTATTTCTCCAGACCACCCATTTCTTGATCCCGACTCTCTGAGGCCTCCTAGGCTTACCAGTGTTGACAAGAGCAACGACAATACTCTATCCTAGGCATATCCCTTTCCCAGGTATTCTGTTGTCTTACTACATCCCTTGTTCCCTAATAGAGCAGAGCTTCAAAATCAGTAATATGTTGAGAAACACAGCGTTGCTTGTTTGTTTTCTTAGAACTAATTGATATGGTATGCTCTGAAACACTGTCTGTCTCTGAGAGAAGGGAACCAAAATTTTTCTAGCAGTTCAGTAATCTAGACCAATATAATAGTTTAGATTCTCTGAATAAGTCAAACTCTGAGTAGTTCAGTAGATACATCCTTCTTTCAGATTTAAGTCAACCCTCTAACAAAACTCCTCTCTTCTATCATCAGTGCCACATGGGAACTGAGTGAGGCTACTCTATCTCTGTCACTTAGAACAGTTATCAGTACAGAGCAAGCACTCAATAAATATTGTTGAATGACTAGATGGAAATAAATACACATGGTTCTCCTTCCAAAGCGCCAACTAAGGCAGGAGCACTTGGTGTTCTCCTCACTCTATTACAATCTACTGAAGATCTGAAGCAGGGATACTAGAACATAATCTGAAGCCTTCCTACTGCTACCATTTTATCTGCCTCCTCTCCATTCTTAGAAACCAGGAGGGTCTTCAAACTTTCTCTTTCTGACTGGATCACCTTTACGTAAAACTTTTTGCTATTCCACCTACCAAGTATAGTTGATTGTCAGCTAAAGAAGGGATTGTGGAGTTCAGTGAATTCCCTCCTTCCCCACACCTTGTTTTCTAATCCAGGGTCATGCTAAACAGGCTAATATCAGACCATTTCATCTTCTACTTTTGGAAGGCAGGCCTTTAGACTCAAACTCAAGAGAAAGAAGGCTGATTCAAAAGAGGCATGATGCAGAGTAAATACATAGAGTACATAGTCGCGAAATATTCTGTTTCACTAGGAATTGTTAGGCGCGTTTAAAATCACCAATGAAATATAGGTCAGAGCCACTTTGAATGGAAGTGCACAATTCATTGGTAACTGACCTAAAGAGAAAAAGCAATTGGTGTACATTTGGTCAGAGACTGCATTTCCACTAGTCATGTCCCCTCCTTCTTGAGTATATGCCAAAGACTAATGACAATGATTGGTTCAATGAGCAAAGGAAGTGGTGTGCATGGTAATAGGAATAATGAAACTGGAATGCTCAATAGAGTCCACTAGTTAGGACCTTCTCTTTGCTTGCTTTGTATGCTGTCCCTGCTATTCCAAACATTCTTTTAGTTATTAGTATTAAATATCCCCATGTTTTCATGGGGTTTGGGTAAAGGCATACCCAAAACACTTGCTGAGAAGCATGGGAGATAACAAAGGGCATGCCAGCTATTTTGCTTTTAGTAGGCCTGTCTATGCTGCAGGATGCTGAGTTGATTAGATAACCTATGCTCCAATATTAGCTATGATAAAGAAAGCCATTCAGATGAGTGCTATAGATCCCACCACTGACCCATCAGAATCTCCTAAGGAATTTCTAGAAACTACTGATTCTTGGATTCTACCCTCAGATATTCTGATTTAATTTTTCTGGGTTGGGGCCTGGGCACTGATTTTTTTTTCCCCTGAAACTCCCCAGGTGCTTGCAATAGGAAGTTCTGGAGGCAGGATGTGGAACCACTGGATTCAGGGCCACTCTGTCACTAATTGCCTGATGCAGGCAAGTTGCCTCACTCTGTATACCTCAGGCTCCTCATTTTAAAATGCAGTGCAATAATGCTAACTTACAGACCTATTTTGAAGAATATTATTTGGTAATGCACCAAAAAATACTTGGAAACTCCAAAGTTAACTATGCACCTGAAACTTAAATGATCACTCAGATTATATTAAATGATTTGAAGTAGAAACACTTAAAAACATAATAATAGTAATAATAATAATAAACCACTCTGTCAACCCCAGGAGATGGTCCTTGCAAATCTTATATAGAATATGGTTTCTGTGACCTCAGTGAAGCAACTGCAGTAATGGAGTTATTTTCTTTAGTAGTTTATAAGTTTCTCTCTGGAGACCATACCTAATAAAACTGAATTTTATTTTCAATTTATTTTCACCTAGGTAATTCTTATTTCTCTGTCTTCCCCATCATATGTATTTTCCCTATTCAGAATGGAGTTCTAAAGTACTATGGATCCTCTGAGAGGAGCTTGTAGATGGAATGCTAAATACATGTTTGTTATACCCATTGCTTGTTTATGAAGCTAAAGGGCAGCAGGGAGCCATTTGAATGTGTTGTTGTTTGCAGTGATAAAGTGGAGGAACACGAAGAAGGAGAAAAGTTACCTTAAAGTAGGGGATGACCAGAGGATAGGATACATTTGCTGCATAGCCTTCTAATAAAAATATCCTAAGTAGACTGCTGGAACTATTCCTGGATGGAAGGAGACAACATGACTGGCAAAAAAGGAAAAAGATAGAACTAGCCAAGCAAATAAAGAGTGTGTTTGAATGTTACCAAGAAGAGGTGATTTGATTCCTTAGTGAGGACTTGGTCAGAGTCCTCACTCCGCGTATAGTTTAAAAGACTATACACATTTGCAAATATCTTCTCCCATTCTGTCAGTTGTCTTTTGGTTTTGTTGACTGTTTCCTTTGCTTTGCAAAAGCTTTTTATCTTGATGAAGTCCCAATAGTTCATTTTTGCCCTTGCTTCCCTTGCCTTTGGCGATGTTTCTAGGAAGAAGTTGCTGCGGCTGAGGTCGAAGAGGTTGCTGCCTGTGTTCTCCTTTAGGATTTTGATGGACTCCTGTCTCACATTGAGGTCTTTCAACCATTTGGAGTCTATTTTTGTGTGTGGTGTAAGGAAATGGTCCAGTTTCATTCTTCTGCATGTGGCTGTCCAATTTTCCCAACACCATTTGTTGAAGAGACTGTCTTTTTTCCATTGGACATTCTTTCCTGCTTTGTCGAAGATTAGTTGACCATAGAGGTGAGGGTCCATTTCTGGGCTCTCTATTCTGTTCCATTGATCTATGTGTCTGTTTTTGTGCCAGTACCATACTGTCTTGATGATGACAGCTTTGTAGTAGAGCTGGAAGTCCGGAATTGTGATGCCGCCAGCTTTGCTTTTCTTTTTCAACATTCCTCTGGCTATGCGGGGTCTTTTCTGGTTCCATACAAATTTTAGGATTATTTGTTCCATTTCTTTGAAGAAAGTGGATGGTATTTTGATGGGGATTGCATTGAATGTGTAGATTGCTCTAGGTAGGATTGACATCTTCACAATATTTGTTCTTCCAATCCATGAGCATGGAATGTTTTTCCATTTCTTTGTGTCTTCCTCAATTTCTTTCATGAGTATTTTATAGTTTTCTGAGTACAGATCCTTTGCCTCTTTGGTTAGATTTATTCCTAGGTATCTTATGGTTTTGGGTGCAATTGTAAATGACATATCAGATAAAGGGCTAGTATCCAAAATCTATAAAGAACTCATCAAACTCAACACCAAAAGAACAAAGAATCCAATCAAGAAATGGGCAGAAGACATGAACAGACATTTCTCCAAAGAAGACATCCAAATGGCCAACAGACACATGAAAAAGTGTTCAATATCGCTCGGCATCAGGGAAATCCAAATCAAAACCTCAATGAGATACCACCTCACACCAGTCAGAATGGCTAAAATTAACAAGTCAGGAAATGACAGATGTTGGCGGGGATGCGGAGAAAGGGGAACCCTCCTACACTGTTGGTGGGAATGCAAGCTGGTGCAGCCACTCTGGAAAACAGTATGGAGGTTCCTCAAAAAGTTGAAAATAGGGCTACCATATGATCCAGCAATTGCACTACTGGGTATTTACCCCAAAGATACAAACGTAGGGAGCCAAAGGGGTACGTGCACCCCGATGTTTATAGCAGCAATGTCCACAATAGCCAAACTGTGGAAAGAGCCAAGATGTCCATCAACAGATGAATGGATAAAGAAGATGTGGTATATATATACAATGGAATATTATGCAGCCATCAAAAGGAATAAGATCTTGCCATTTGCAACGACGTGGATGGAACTGGAGGGTATTATGCTGAGCGAAATAAGTCAAACAGAGAAAGACATGTATCATATGACCTCACTGATATGAGGAATTCTTAATCTCAGGAAACAAACAGGGTTGCTGGAGTGGGGGGTGGGGTGGGAGGGATGGGGTGACTGGGTGATGGACACTGGGGAGGGTATGTGTTCTGGTAAGCGCTGTGAATTGTGCAGGACTGTTGAATCTCAGATCTGTACCTCTGAAACAAATAATGCAATATATGTTAAGAAAGAAAAAAAGAAGAAAAAGAATGTAGCAGGAGGGGAAGAATGAAGGGGGGGAAATCGGAGGGGGAGAAGAACCATGAGAGATGATGGACTCTGAAAAACAAACTGAGGGTTCTAGAGGGGAGGGGGTTGGGAGGATGGGTTAGCCTGGTGATGGGTATTGAGGAGGGCACGTTCTGCATGGAGCACTGGGTGTTATGCACAAACAATGAATCATGGAACACTATATCTAAAACTAATGATGTAATGTATGGGGATTAACATAACAATAAAAAATTTAAAAAAAAAAAAAAAAGACTATACACAGAGATGTATAGTCTTTTAAATACCAGCCCAGGAAACACCTGCATCCCATGGAATGATTTCTGGCTACTCTGAATTGGCTTGGCCTTCAAATCAAGGAGCTCTAAGTTGGCACAAATTCTCACCTTAAGGACGCAGAAATAAAACCGAACCCTCAGTATATCCCACATATACCACCATAGACAGAGCCCAGAGGATTCCTAGGCAGATATCTGCCAGAGAACCAAAATGGAAGACTTTCAGTGGTTGAGCCAAAGATGCTGTGCTTAACTCTCCATGTAGCTGAAAGATATTCTTAACATATTCATTCTTTCCAATGAAGCTTTGGCCAGGGGAGTTGTGTTCCACTTAATCTCTGATTCAAATCAACAATCAAGGACAAAATATCATTCTTGGTGACCTCATGTTAAAGACATCAATCATTACTACAATAATCTTACAGGATTGAAACTAGACATTCCATGTTCAGGAGATGAACTCTCCTCCCCCTGTCTTTTTATTTTATTTTTTGAGGGAATGTTAGGCTATTTTAGGGTCAGTAAAATGTATTTATGTATGAACAATCATACAAGAAAATGGGCATGTAATCTTTAAACTATGTATGCAATAATTAGCTTCCTTAAATGAATCATCCCAGGAAATAGAGTGTTATTTCTATCCCAGCGTTTGCTGATCTACACTTGCTTTAAGCTACATATTTCAACATTGCTGACATCTAGAAATGCAGTGCATAAGCTGTAGCTCCTACATCTGCCTCATCTCAATTTCCCCTTGTGCCTCAATTCTAAGGCACGCCATACATTTCACTCCAAATGTTTCCCAGGTTCTTTTGATTATCTTATGGTCAATGATGACCAAACTTGGTGTCAGAGAAGACATTTCAGAAACCTCAATAAATAGGCTTTCAAAAGGAATACCAAAGTTAGAAAATGATGAAGAAAAGACGTGACTTCCCACCAAGCTCCAGAGAGTTGAAATCCTTTCTGGAAAGATGATGAAGAGCAGGTCCTTCTGTCTCTCTCAGGGTTGCTTTAGTGCCAGCCAGATGCTTGTGGAGCCAGGCTGTTGGCACGTGCCTTGCCAGGGAATGTTAGAGAGAAACATGAGAAACAGCACATCAAGACCTTGTTCCAAAATGAGGTTCTTTGGGGGGAAAAAATTAGCAAAATCCTCCCGATGTTCAAAGAGCGTGTATTTTATGCACAGCCCAAATTAATAAAATGATGGCAATAAAAACAGATTTCACCCTTTATTTATATCCCAAGTTTTCCAGAATGTTTTTCAAAACAATTGGTCAAACAGACCTCCTCAGATGCCAGCCTTCCACTTATTTATCAACATGAGAATGAAGAGAGTGTAGATAATTAAATCCACTTATGGGTCAGAGGCAGGAAAGGCTAAAAATAAGTTACAATTGTTCTCAAGAGTTTTTCTGTACCTGAGAGGACTTGGATTTTTTTTTTTAATTTTTATTTATTTATTTGACAGAGAGAGACACAGCGAAAGAGGGAACACAAGCAGGGGGAGAGGGAGAGGGAGAAGCAGACTCCCCGCTGAGCAGGGAGCCCAATGTGGGGCTCGATCCCAGGACCCTGGGATCATGACCTGAGCCGAAGGCAGACGCTTAATGACTGAGCCACCCAGGCGCCCCGAGGACTTGGATTTTAGTTCCAGCTTTGTTAATACCTAAACAAATGGCCCTGGTCAAGCTGTTCTACTTCATAGGGGTTAGGTCGGCTTATTAGTATTTCTCCCCAACCTCTTTACTCTGTAATATTCAGTGACTTTTGTTCTGCCAAGAACATCTGGGGCAGATGCTCACCCCATCTCATGCTTTCCATTTTCTAGGCCAATGGTTCACAAAGTATAGTCCAGGAGCATCAGCATCACCTGGAAACTTGTAGAAACACAGATTCTCAGGCCTCACCCTAAACCTGCAGAATCAGAAACTTTGGGGATAGGGCCCAGCACTCTGTGCTTTATCAAACCCTGGAAGGTGGTTCTGATAGAAGCTAAAGTTTAAGAACCACTGTTATAAGCCATGCCCTACAATCTCCATTGTAGTTTTTATTCAGTAAAGCTCTTCGAGTCAAGGTGTAAATAGATGAAAATAAATTACTTACAAAGTAACAGAGTCAAGAGTGAAACCTGGAGTCAGGAGAATGTGGAATGGAACGTTGGCTTTGCCACTGTGCTTCGTCAAAGTTGGGTGACTTGGCCTAGCCATCACTTTTCCTCTCCTCATCTGTGAAATGGTAATAAAATCACTGTGTAATTCAAGGGGCCATTATGAGAATTATGTGATAGTATTTGCATCTGAAAGATAATAAGCACTCAGTAAATGGGAACTATTATTCTTGAGTTACTTAGGTATTTTGTTAGTGTTATTAATTGTTTTACCTAAAACATTTTAAAAAGAGCATTGCAAAAATTTCGGATTCGCTCAGTGTGATAGCCAAAATAAACACCCCTCAAAGATATCCATGCACTGATTCCCCGCAGTCTGTGAATATGTTACTTTACTTGGCAGAAGGGATATTGCAGATGTGACTTAGGGTACAGACCTTGAGATGAAGAAATTATTCTAGATTATTTGGGTGGGCCAATTTAACATATGAGTCCTTAAAAGTGGAGAACCTCTCCCAACTGTGATTAGAGCAAGATGTAATGATGGAAGAAAGGTCAGAGAGATGGTGCACTGCTGATTTGAAGACTGAGGAAAGAGGTCAAAGAGCCAAGGGATGCGGCTAGTATCTAGCAACTGGAAAGGATAAGAAAATAAATTCTCCCCTACAAGCTCCAAAAAAGAATGCAGACCTGCTTATACCTTGATTTTAGCTCAATGAGACCTATGTCAGACTTCTGACTTACAGAACTGTAAGATAATGAATTTGTAGTTAAGTCACTATGTTTGTGATGGTTTGTCAAGGGAGCAATAGAAAATGATTACTTAGGTCACTAGAAAAATATTTGGGCAGGTTTCCTTTAATTTATCCCTTATAAACAGCTGCCTAAAATGCCTCAGTGTATGACTATGTAAGTCATACATGTATGACTGTGTAGGTATGTTATATAGTCTATATGTTATATAGTCTTTAAACCATCTACCACAACCGGGTGAGTATACGGCTGACATTGCTTCTCATCTTCGTATTGTACTCAACTGTACTTACTGAACACATTTGGAATGCATATATTTCAAGTACACAGCAAATAAATTCATCAATAAATACTGGCATTGCCTTATCTTTGTTTCCAGGAAGTCACTCTGGTTACTCTGATTTACCATATTGAATTTTTGAGCCATAATATCCAAATTCCCCATCTATTACTCTGGGTTTTGAGTCCACACAGAATGTGAACAGGGCAAAAAGTAAAGATCTAAACATTCAAACTGAAACACTCATTATTTTACAACCATTTTTTTTTTTATTTTAGAACAAAGGTATTTTTTTTTTTATTTTACTTACATCAATCAGATAAATTGTTTTACTCTATTCTTTGGGTCTAAATCCAATTTTTGCATGTAGGATTTCATTGTGGAGAAAATAGGAGATTTGTTGGGTAGTATATAGTTGATTTAAGGATATTATTTGGGGAGAATATTTCAAATGTGACATATTTAGTAACAAATTAAACATTGTACATATTTAATTTTGAAAGCATCCTGAAAATTTCAACAAACTTATATCCTCTTAATCTTCTGGCTAATTATTCAACATACAGTGGGTGGTTGTTGACTTCTAAAATAAAGCAGTTAAACATATATAGTCATATGCTCCCAGGCAGTTTATAATGAATAGGATAGAGTTTTCCAGCTTTAAATAGAAATAGTAAAAGTGAAAACAACTAGCTTGAAGCAGAAGTACCAAAGGGGACCCCACACACTGGTTTCAGGTTTACTTATTCAGATCTGCTGCTATTACTCTAAAATAGCTCAAAGAGTCATAAGAAATAAATAGTGTCCTTTAAGTGTGTACAGGCTGGAGTAGCCTGTTTCTCCTCACTAGCCAGCCATGTTGAAACCTCACAACTTGCTGAAAAGCTTTGGCTTCAAATATATGTGAATTGTTGCTAGTTAGTTACCTAAATAACTGAATAATATGGTTGACATTGATAAGTCACAAATCCAAGGAGGTTTTTTTAAAAAAAGACTGTGTATACATGATTACTTTCTCCTTTGCTAATCCTTTCCTTACCCTATTTGGAGGTCTTCTACTTTATAGACGATCTTAACAATTTAATGAAATGATTCTGGTTTCATGTTGCCTGGTGAATTGTGCCTGAATGAACATATCTTCAGTTCATTAATCAAAGATGCAAAATTGGGTTCTTTTTTATTGCTGTTCATTGCCAAGTTTGTATATGCAGAGTCATGATGAAAGGTCAAATACTACTCATTGACAAGAATATAATAAATAGAATAGAATAAACCATGAAGAAGTACTAATCTTCTGGGTTTCTCACAGAAGTGAAAGCTCTCTTGATATTAATGCACAGTCCAATTGCACTAGAGAGCTTACTGAAGTGTAAAATTGCTGACCTCCAGTTCATTCATATATTCAATGAGTACATATTGACTATCTACCATGGTACTTATGCATTCTGTTAGGTAAGAGGATGAAACAGTACACAAAACAGGCTAATTCCCTAGGTCAAGATATATATGTATGTATGTATGTGTGTGCGTGTGTGTATATATATATATACATATATGTATATATATGTATATATATATATACACACACGTATTAAAAAGGGTAGACTGCACTGAAAAAGTGAAAGTAAGCAAAAAGTTGATGGAGGTGAGAAAGAAACCATGTAGATATTTAGAAAGAACATTCTAGGCAGAGGGATATATATATATTACTGGGAGTGAGGGACATTAACTAAAATGCTTAACAAAAACATACAGACTGCTAAGAGAGGGTTATGATGATGTATAAACAATAAGCGACAAAGATAAAGCAGGGTAAAAGAAAAAGAAATAGGAATAAAGGCTAAAATTTAATATTTCTACTATGTAGAACCATACATATCAAAACTCATTCATTAACTCAGAGGCAATACTCAGAGGAAACAAATATCTGGTGGAGTTAACATAATATACTAAGCAGTATGTTAGAAGATGTGGAATGTTGAGAGAGAGAGAGATAGGGGGATGGGTATTAGGAATGCCAGGGGTAGAGATAGAGTTGGGTTGCAAATTAAATATGGTGATCAGGGTACACTTCACTGAAAAAGTAGAAGTAAGAAAAGAGTTGATGGAGGTGAGAAAGAAACCATGTAGTCATTTAGAAAAAGCATTCTAGGCAGAGGGGATAGCCCATGTAGAGAACTCATGAATGGATTTTGCAAGTTTGTTCAAAGAACATCAATGAAGCTAGGGTGTTTGGGCTGGAGTGAGAATTGGGAAGAACAGCAGGAGCTGAAGTCTGAGAGATAATGGGAACCAAGGTGTGTATGGTTCAGGGGACATTGCTGTTTTTACTCTAAGAAAAAAATGAATGAATTGCAAAGTTTGCTTAGAGAAATTATATAATCTGACATATCTCCTCTGCTTGGTTTGTTTAGAATAGACTATGGGGCAGCACAGGCAGAAGGAAGGAGAGGATTCCTGGGCTGTTAGGTAATCCAGAGAGGAAAAAATCATGGCTCAGAAGAAGGTAATAGCCATGGAGGTGGGAGATAGTAGTTGTGTTGTGTGTTTGTCAATGCAGTAAGTCCAGAGATGACTAAAATGAGGGTAAAATGAAGGAAAAAAGTCCAAAGGGCAAGTTCAAAATGGTGTTTTATTTAGTCATTTGTTCTATTCATTAATTGCACTTTCTGGGCATTTGACGAACTCCAACACATAATTCTGTTGCCCTGGAATTCCCACCTAAAAGTAGTTAAACAGTCTGTTTCCTAATTGAATGACAATTCATTCAAACTTATTTCAGTTACAGACCTTGCCTCCTTTCATATCTCTTTTAAGATAACTGAAATTAAAAAAAAAAAAAAATTGCAGAGTTCCTTTCCAAGGTGGTGACATAGGAAGACCCTGAACTTACCTTCTCCACAGACACACCAAATCTGTATCTATCTATAAAGCAATTCCTCCTAAAGAAGAACTGAGGGCTAATTGAACAGCTTCTGCACAATAAAAAATAGAGAGACCACATAGGGAACGGCAAGAAGGATAGAGACATGGTAATAAAGGCACTCCCCCTGCCGCACTCCAATCCCTGAGTCAAACTACAGTGGGAAAGGATAGTACTGAAGGACTGTGAGCAGATTTATCTGCCCTGGGGAGACAGAGGAAAGCCGTGGTTTTAAAGGACAACTAGAATATAAAGGAACCAACATTAGAACCCTCCTAAGTGGGGGATGGGAGAGCCGCATTCTCTCCAGGTTGGAGGGGCTGGCAAGAGCCACAGTTTAGGTTACACCTCTACCTTGAATGTGCAGGTGGCAGGAGTGTCCAGATGCCATAGCTGGCCTGCCACCTCAGTGAGCTCTGGGCTCCAGATGCCCTAGAGCACAGAAAAAAAGCTCCAATTTTAAAAAGCAACTAAAATATAAAGGATCCAAACTTAGAACTTCACCAAATGTCAGAAGAACTGCTAAAACTCTATAGGTCAGAGGAGCTGACAAATACCATGGTTTACACTCCCCCTTCACCATGTCCTCCAGCATGGACAGAAGCAGGGTCCAGGTACCCTATTGGGTCTACGACCTCAGTGAACCTGGGGTCCCTAGCTCACACCAACCCTAGCTATCCCATCAAGGAGCCTCAGTGTGGCACACATTGGGACACCTCTGGTCAGCACCATGGGTCCAGCCATCTCACCAAGGTGTCAGGTACGAAGCACACCAGGACACTCCGAGCCTCACTGCTTTGGCTCCAGCCACTGCCAGGGTGCCCTCTGCACAGAGCACCCTAGGAACTACTGTCCCATGTGTGCCTTGGCTTTAGCCACACCACCATGGTGCTTCCTCTGAGAAGTACCCCAGAACACCTTGGCTTGTACCCATCTCAGATTTAGTTGTCCTCTCAGGAGATCTGTGTGGGGAGCCTGAGGACTCCCTGGCTTGCACCACATTCAGCTTTAACTGTCTGGCCAGAGACATAGAGGACTGCCCTGGCCTGCACCCACTTCAGCTCCAGCCATCCCACCAGAATGTCCCCAGCACAGAGTACCCTGGGACCCCCAGCCCATGACAGCCACATCTCCAGCCTGCTGGAGTAACCAGGCACATACAGTCTACACAGGTGATGGCCATACACAAGATAATCCCTTCAAGTTTAGGAGAAGTAGCTATTCTACCCAATTCATAATCCAAATACAGAAAGTCAAGCAAAATGAGGAGACAGAGGAATATGTTCTAAAGGAAAGAACAAGACAAAACCCTAGAAAAAGAACTAAATGAAACACAAATAAACAATCTACATGATAAAGAATTCAAAGTAACAGCCATGAAGATGCTCACCAGACTGGAGAGAAGAGTGATGAATTCAGTAAGAACATCAAGAAAGAGAATATATTTAAAAATATCAGATTTGAAGAATTCAATAACTAAAGTATACTAAAAATATACTAGAGGGAATTAACAGTAGATTAAAGGCTGCAGAAGAACAGATCAGCCATCTGGGAGCCAGGATAATGGAAAGTATCCATCACGAATAGCAAAAGAAAAATAATTGAAAAAAAAAATAGGACAAGTTCAGGGATCTCTTGGACAACATCAAGTGAATAAAATATTAGTATCATAGGGGTCCAAGAAGTGAAAGAGCAAAAAGAAGAGTAGAAAATTTATTTGAAGAAGTAATAGTGGAAGTCTTCCCTAACCTAGGGAAGGAAACAGACATCTAGATTCAAGTAGCATAGAGAGTTCCAAATAAGATGGACCCAAAGAAGTCCACACCAAAACACATAATAATTAAAATGTCAAAGATTAAAGATACAGAGAGAACTTTAAAAGCAGCAAGAGAGAAGCAACTAGTTATGTAAAAGGAAAAGCCCATCAGTTAATTTTTCAGCAAAAACTTTGCCAGCCAGAGGGGAGTGGCATGATATATTCAAACTGCTGAAGGAAAAAATTTACAATCAAGAATACTCCACCTGACAAGATTATTACTGAGAATTGAAGGAGAGCTAAAGAGTTTCCCAGACCAATGTTAAAGAAGTGTGTCACCACTAAACTTGATTTACAAGATATCTTAAAGGGACTTTTTTAAATAGAAAAGAAAAAAAAACAGAATTAGAAGAAAATTACAACAAGAAACAAAATCATGACTAAAAGCAAAAAGATAATAAAGATAGTAGAGCAATCACTTACAAAGCTAGTGTGAAGGTTAAAAGCCAAAAGTAGTAAAATCAATTATATCTAAAAAAATATAGTTAAGGGGATTCACAAAAAGAAAAATATGTAAAAATATGACAACTATACATAAAACCTTGAGAGGGGTAACTAAAAATGAAGTTACTTTAGAATGTGTTCAAACTTAAGTAACCATCAACTTAATATAGACTGCTATATATTTAGAATGGCATATATGAACCTCATGGTTCCACATAGTACCCGCAAAACAAAAAACTATAATAGATACACAAAAAATAAAGAGAAGGAAAGCCAAGCATAAACAAGGAAAGACAGCAAGAGAAACACCCAATTTTAGTAGAAGTTCGTAGAAGGTAAGAATTAATAAACCAGAGTTGAAATAAGTGAGACAGAGACTTCAAAAAACAAAGGATTAATGAAACCAAAAGCTGGTTCTTCAAAAATATAAACAAATGTGATTCACATTTAAGCCAGGTTCACCAAGAAAAAAAGAAAGAGGATCCAAATAAATAAAATTAGAAATGAAAGAGAAGTAATATTTGACACCACAGAAATACAAAGGATTATAATAGAATACTACAAAAAATTATGTGCCAACAAACTGGGCAACCTAGAAGAAAAGGATAAATCCCTAGTAATTTACAATCTTCCATAATTGAATCAGGAAGAATTAAAAAATCTGAACAAACCTATTACTAGTAACAAAATTGAATTGGTAATCCAATAAACTCTAAACAAATAAAAGTTCAGGACCAGATGGATTCACAAGTGAATTGTACCAAATATTTAAACAGGAATTGACACCTATTCTCCTTAAACTATTCCAAAAAAGAGAGAAGGAAGAAAAGATTCCAATTACATTTTACAAGGTTAGCATTACTCTGATACAAAAAACAGACAAAGGCACTATGAAAGAAAGAAAGAAAGAAAGAAAGAAAGAAAGAAAGAAAGAAAGAAAGAAAGAAAGAAAAGAAAAAGAAAGAAAAAAGAAAGAAAGAAAGAAAGAAAGAAAGAAAGAAAGAAAGAAAGAAAGAAAGAAAGAAAGAAAGAAAGAAAAGCTATTGGAACTACTACAAAAAACTTTTGCACAGCACAGGAAACCATCAACAAAATGAAAAGGCAATCAGTTGGATGGGAGAAGATATTTGCAAATGATATAGCTGACATGGTTAATATTCAAAATATACAAAGAACTTATGCAACTTAACACACACACACAAAAATCTGATTAAAAAATTGGAAGACAGACTGAATGTACATTTTCCCAAAGACTTACAGATGGCCACAGACACATGTAAAGATGCTTAACATCACTAACCATCAGGGAAATGCAAATCAAAACCACCATGACATACCACCTTACACCTGTCAGAATGACTAGTATCAAAAAGACAAGAAATAACAAGTGTTGGCAAAGATAAGGAGGAAAAAGAACCCTGGTACACTGTTGATGGAAATGTAAATTGGTGTTGCCAGTGTGGAACACATTACTGAAGTTTCTCAAAAAGTTATAAATAGAAATACCATACGATCCAGTAATTCCACTACAGAATATATACCCCAAAAAACAAAAACACTAATTTGAAAAGATACATGCACCCTTACATTTATTGCAGCATTATTCACAATAGCCAAAATATGGAAGCAACTCAAGTGTTCATCAACAGAGAATGGATAAAGAATTGGTATATATATATATATATATATATATATATATATATATATATATTGCTCAGCCATAAAATGAGATCTTGCCATTTGCAACAACATGGATGGACCTGAGGGTACTATGCTATGCTATGTGAAATAAGTCAGACAGAGAAAGACAAATACTATATGATTTCACTTATATATGGAATCTAAAAAACAAAACACATGAATAAACAAACAAAGAGTAGAAACAGACCCATCAATACAGAGAGCAAACTGGTGGTTACCAGAGAAGGTGTTGGAAAGATGGGCAAAGTGGGTGAAGGGGAGTGGGAGGTACAGGCTTCCAGTTATGTAATGAATAAGTCATGGGAATGAAAGGTACAACATAGGGCACATACTCAATGATATTGTAATAGTGTATGGTGACAGATGGTAGAGACATTGTGGTTAAGCATAACATGACATATAAACTTGTCAAATCATTATATTGTACACCTGAAACTAACATAACATTGTGTGTCAACTATATTTCAATAAAAGAAAAAAAGCAAGTGCAAAAGATGTTTAGGAGCACATCTTTTTGATTAATGTGATCTATTATTATATCACTACTACAGAACTAGTGCATAATGTTGCAGTTTGTTCTTGATTTTCCACACAATTACAGACAATCTTTAGTTCACAAAAAAGAATAAAGGCCTAATGAAGAAATAAACCAACCTTGAATATGCAATTGTATATTACTATTAAAAAGTCCATTTTAATCTATAGATTAATCTAGCAGCATAAATATATGAAGATTTTAGGCATGCCAAGGAAATAGGGTGGCCATAATCAGTGGGTGAAATCTTTTTGAATAAAGAAAACATTTGCTGTTTATTCTCTAAGCTGCACTGTCCAGTATGAGAACCACTAGGCAGTGGCCAGTGAGCAGCTGAAATGTGGCTAGTCTGAATTGACTGCATTGCAAGTATACAATACACACCAGATTTCAAAGACTTAGTATAGGAAAAGAATGTAAAATACCTCATTAATATTTTTATGTTGAAACGATAAATCTGAATAGATTAGGCTAAATAAAAAGTATTGTTAATATTAATTTAATATATTTTAATTTTTTTCTAGTATGGCTACTAGAAAATTAAAATTACATACCTTGGTTATATTTATGGCTCACATATTTCTACTGGACATTTCTTCTCTAGGATATAAAATAAGACTTTAAATATTTTCTTATCTCCTATGTCCCTTTTAAAAAGTTTCCATGACTTTATTTTTTTATTTTTTTAAGATTTTATTTATTTATTTGACAGAGAGAGACACAGCGAGAGGGGAAACACAAGCAGCGGGGAGTGGGAGAGGGAGAAGCAGGCTTCCCACTGAGCAGGGAGCCCGATGTGGGGCTCCATCCCAGGACCCTGGGATCATGACCTGAGCCGAAGGCAGACGCTTTAACGACTGAGCCACTCAGGCACCCATGCGTGACTTTAAAGTGAAGGAAAAGAACCTGTTTCTGCCAAGGGAGAGGAAAGTTTATATAATGCAATGGGAAAATGCATGATGTATTTTTAAGGATGTATCTCCCTCACTTCCCACACCCTCTTTTTTTTTTTTAAAGATTTTATTTATTCATTTGACAGAGAGAGATAGCAAGAGCAGGAACACAAGCAGGGGGAGTGGGAGAAGGAGAAGCAGGCTTCCCACCAAGCAGGGAGCCCGATGCGGGGCTGGATCCCAGGACCCTGGGATCATGACCTGAGCCAAGGGCAGCCTCTTAACTGACTGAGCCACCCAGGTACCCCTCCCTCACTCCCTTTTTTAAAGCAGATTATTCCAATCGATAATGAAACAAATTTCCACATGTCAGAGATAATATGTTCATGTGTGCATTTAAATTCTAACTAAAGCCTCCTGCCTCAGACTTAGAAAAAAATAGAGAAAGTAATTTTTTTTAAAGATTTTATTTATTTGGCAGAGAGAGACACAGCAAGAGAGGGAACACAAGCAGGGAGAGTGGGAGAGGGAGAAGCAGGACTCCCACGGAGCAGGGAGCCCGATGCAGGGTTCAATCCCAGGAGCCCAGGATCATGACCTGAGCCGAAGGCAGACGCTTAACGACTGAGCCACCCAGGCGCCCCGAAAGTAATTTTGTTTTATGTTTAATTTATTGATCACTGATATTGAAAAAAATGAAAAAAAAGAACCAAAAATACCATTTACTCCTAGTTTCTGTACCTGGGCAGGGACCACAGTTTCAGTTAAACTATTTATTGTCATGTAGAATTCAAAAGAGAATTCTCAATTGTCCAAATCACTAATTTCCAAATTCTAAATAAATCTTAAATCAATGTTGTATAACATTGTGTAACTTACCTTAATTATTCTAAGTTTTTTATTTGTTGTATAATATTTACTACCTGAATTAAATATTCTTTATGTAGTTCCTACTTGAGGATAAGCATAGCAAATCCCTATAATCCAAGACTAAAGATACAATTATAAATATTTATTGTACCCTCCATTGTTCTATAGGTAGTTTTCTGTTCTATACTTTATGTACATGATTCATTTTGGTTATTATTATTATTATTATTATTTTGTACAAGGTGTGAGACTTAGATCAAGGCTTCTTTATTTATTTATGTTTGGCCTATGGGTATTTATGTTTTGGCAAGGGTTTCATTCCTTCACTGTACTGCTTTTGCAACTTTGTTAAGTATATTTTGGGCATATTCATGAGCCTATTTTGGAGTTCCCTATTTTGTTTCACACCCCTCTTGATTGCCATAGGTATAAATCTTGAAATCAGGAAAGAGGATTCCTCCACTTTATTTTTTTCAAAATTCTTTTAGCTTTTCCAGTTCCTTCACCTTCCTATACAATTTTTTTTTTCTCGCTGAGATTTTTGATAGGAATTATTGTAAACTTGCATATCAATTTACAGAAATTCACACTTGCCTATGTAGAGTTTTCCAACCCATGAATTCAGTATGTCTCTCCATTTATTGAGATTTTCTTTGATTTCTTTCACCAGATATTTGCAGTTTCTGCTTACCTGATTTGTTAGATATACTCCTATTTCATTTTCTCTTGAATGATTGTAAATGGTATTTAAAAATTTTGGTGTATCTTGTAACCTGGCTGAATTCACTTAGTTCTGTTTTTTTTGTTTTTTTTTGTTTTTGATTCTCAAGTATGTTCTACACAGGACATCATGTCACAGCAAATAGGGAAAGTTTTATTTATTCCTTTCTAAGCTGTTTTTCCTTCCTCCCTTCCTTCTTCCCTCCTTCCCTTTCTCTTTTTGCCTTAATAAACTGGCTAGAATTTCCACCACTAAGAGTGGTGACACGGATACATTTGCCTTGCTCCCGATTTTAGGGAGAAAGCATTCAGTCTTTATTAAGAATAATGTTAGCTATAGGGTTTTTATATATGCTATTTTTCAAGTGGAGGACACTCCTCTCTTATTCCTATGTTTCTGGGAGTTTTTACCATAAAGACTGATGAATTTTGTCAAATTCTTTACTGCACAGATATGATCATGTGATTTATCTTTAGTCTGTTAATATGGAGGATTAGATTGAGTTTTGAATATTGAACCAATCTTGCAGCACTGGAATAAGCCCCACTTAGTCATGGTGTATAATTATTTCAATATATTTCTGAATTCTATATCCTAACATTTTTAAAGGATTTTGAATTTTTGTTTTTGAGGTCTTAGAGTTTTCCATTTTGTATTGTCTTTGTCTGGTTTTGGTATCACGGTAATATTAATTTAATAATATGCATAGGGAAATGCTCCCTTTCTGTTTTCTAAAAGAGTTTCTTTACAATTGATGCTAATTCTTTAAATATTTGGTAGAATTCTCTAGTGAAACTATATGGGTCTGGAGATTTTTCTTTTGGAGGTTTTAAATTATGAACTCAACTTCCTTAATAGTTACAGCCTATTCAGATTATCTATTTCATATTGGGTGTGTTTGCTAGTGGTACTTTTCAAGAATTGGCCCACTTTGTATAAGTTGTTAACTCCACTGGTGTAGAGTTGTCTGTAGTCCTCCTCCTCCTCCTCCTCATTATTATTATTATTATTATTTGATGTCCAAAGGTTCTTTAGTAATATCGTGTTTTATTTTTGGTATTGGTAGTTTATGTCTTCTTTTTTTCTTTGTCATTCTTGCTGGAAGTTTGCAATTTTATTTAACTTTTCAAAAACCATTTATTTCATTGACTTTATTGTTCTGCTGTTTTCAAATTCATTTACTTTATCTTTATTTCCTTTCTGCTTGTTTTGAGTTTATTTTGCTCCTTTTTTGGCTAAGTTTTTAAAGATTTTTTTTGAGGGGGGAGGGGCAGAAGGAGAGGGAGAGAATCTCCAGCTGACTGTGCTGACTACAGGGTTGGACGTGGGGCTGGATCCCACAACCCTGAGATCACAGCCCCAGCCAAAACCAAGAGCCTTGTTAGGCGCCAAGGCCTAGCCACTCAGGCGCCTCTTGTTAGGTTTTTGAGGTGAGAGCCTAGATTATAGATTTGAGACTTTTCCCCTTTTATAATATATGTATTTAGTACTGTAAATTTTCCTCTTAGCACTCCTTGCTGCAGTCCACAGATTTTGATGTTTTGTTTTCATTTTTATTCAGTTCAGTGTAACTTAACAGTTTTCTTTTTTCTTGGGCTTGCTCTTTGGCCACATGTCATTTAGAAGGGTGTTTCTTAGTTTCTTAGTGTGGGAAAATTCTGTTTAATTTCTGTTATCAATTTGTTTCTATCTTAATTCTATTTTGCTTCAAAAACATATTCTAATTTCAATTTAAAAATTTTTAAGGATTATTTTATGAATAAGGATATGGTCTATTTTGCTATACATTCCATGGGAACTTAAAAAGAATGCATATTCTGCTCTTTCGGGGTAGAGTTTTCTGTAAGTGTCCATTCGATTCTATTGATTGATGATATTTTTGAATTATATATTCTTTCTGATTTTTTTCTCTAGTTGTTCTATCAATTGTTTAGATAGGGCATTGAAGTCTCTGTAATTGTGGATTTGTCTGTTTCTACTTTTAATTCTCAGTTCTTGTTTCACATACTTTGTAGCTCTCTTGCATATGTATAATCTTGATAGATTAATCCCTTTGCCATATATGATTCATTCTTTGTCTCTGGTTATGTTCTTTGCTCTGAAATCCACTTTATCTAATGTTAATATAGTTTTTCTTTGTTTTTATTAATTTTTGCATTACATATTTTTTATCTTTTTACATTTAACCTGCCTACATCATATGTGAGTTTCTGGTACCACATTTTTTAACCCACTCTGCCACTCTCTGTCTTCTAATTGATATGCTTAGACCTTTTATACCTAATGTAACTATTGATATGTTAGGTGTTGAGTCTGCCAGTTTGTTTGTTTTCTCTCTGTTGTTTTTCCATTTCCTTGTTTTCTCTAGATTATTTGTAATCATTTTTAGAATAACATTTTGACTTATTTATATATTTTTTGAAAGTATCTCTTTGTAAAGTTTTTTAGTGGTTGCTCTAGGAATTACATTGTATATATATAACATACTACAGTCTATGGGTATTGTCATTCTACCAGTGTATATGAAGTATAGAAACCTTACCTCCCTTTATGTTCTTTTATCCTCCCTATTTATAATATAATCTCCTTAAATATTTTTTCTATATACATTTAGAATCACTATACACAGTGATACTATTATTATTTTTTACTTTAAAGGAAAACATCACTAGAAAATAGGAGAAAGAAAACCTATTGTATTTAACAACATTTTTGCTTAGTGTATACTTTATTCATTTTTTATGTTCCAAGCAAGGTTCCTTTTTTTCCCTCTGTTTAGAGAAATTCTCCTAGCCATTCTTTTAGGATAGACCTATTGACAATAAATTATCTTAGTTTTCCTTCCTCTGAAATGTTTTGACTTCCCTTTCATTATTAAAGAGGAATTTCTCTGTATATAGGATTCTGGATTAATAGTTTGTTTCTTCCAGCGCTTGAAAAATGTTGTTCTACTTCCTTCTGGCCTTCATGGTTTCTGAAAAAAATCAAATAACTTTTGGCATTTAGGTAAGGTGTTTTTATCTTACTGCTTTCAAGATTCTTTTTTCTTTCTCTTTAATTTTCATAACTTTGACTATGATGTGTCTTTGTGTGGGAATTCTTTGGGTTGATCCTGTTTGGAGTTTACTAAGATTCCTGAATCTGTAGTTTCATATACTTTGCCAAATTTAGGAAGTCATCACTTCTGCAAGTACTTTTTTCTCTTTCTCCTTTACTTGCTAAACTCCAATGACATGAATGTTAGACTTTTGTTATAGTCCCACAGTGCCCTGATTGTTCATTTATGTTTTTTAGCCTATTTTCTCTTTTTTGTTCAGGTTGGTTTCTTTCTATTGTTCTAAGTCTTCTTTCTCTCTCTTCCTCCATTCTGCTATTTAGCCCATCCATTGATTTTTTATTTTGGTTATTGTATTTTTCAATTTCAAAACTTCCATTTGATTCTTCTTTATATTTTCTATTTCTTTGCTGAAACTTTCTATTTTTTATTTGTTACAACTGTTTGAAATTTATAATTGAAAAATGTCTATGATGACTACATTAAAATTTTGGCAGCTAATTCTAACATTTCTGTCATCTTGAAATTGGCATCTATTAATTGTCATTTTCTCAATCAGTTTGAGATCTTCTTAGTTCTTGGTATGAGTTTTTTTTTTTTTTTAATTAAAACCTGGACATTTTGAATGGTAAGCTTCTATTTTACCCTATTTCCTCTGACACTATGTACAAGGGGGTGGAGGAAATGTGCCACCTTGTCACTGCCAGGTGAGAATAGATGCTCAGGTTCCTAACTCTACTTCCATTGACACTCAAGTAGGTGAGAGGTTTAGTCATTACTGAGTGGGTGTTCATGTATCCTATTATGTCTCCACTAACACTTCTCTGGTTGGGAAGACTAGGAGTGTCTTGTTACTTTTCCCTAAGAGGCCTCCACTGACATCATGAGAAACAAACCTGGTTATCACTGGGTGATGGTGAATATCCTGACTTTCCATTAGACCTCTCCTGACACCACCCAAGCTGGGCTATAAATTGTGCTTTATTACTGCCAGATGTATGTGGAAATCTAGGTTTTCTACGTGGTCTTTATTGACTTCACAAGGGGAAGTTATCACCTGGTTGGTGACGGAATTCCTGGCCCTCTATTCTGACCTCTCTGAAATCATGCTGGCAAGGGTGGAAACCTAGACTACCCACTTGGTCTTATCTTGAAGATAAGGGTTGGTTGGGGGTGAGGGTCACAATTTTTTTCTGTACTATTTGGCTTAAGGAGAGAGGTATTGTCCAAAGTTTTCTGTCTTCCCAGATTGTTCCTTTTCTGGTTCTTTGAAGAGTGAATGTCAATGTTAGTTGGGGATATTCTATCCATTGACATTTCTGGTTTGTCAGCTTCTTTAGTTCCAAGTCTAGAATATATTAAGCAAAAAGAAAACTCAGAGAACTCAACACTTTATCACTCTTTGTACCTCAAGACCCCCAACGAATCCAATTTCTTCTCTCTGCCTTATGTTTTTCATATATATAATATCTAAG
This sequence comes from Phoca vitulina, assembly GCF_004348235.1. Classification (NCBI taxonomy): domain Eukaryota; kingdom Metazoa; phylum Chordata; class Mammalia; order Carnivora; family Phocidae; genus Phoca; species Phoca vitulina. Next base: position 31,252,296 of record NW_022589713.1, on the reverse strand, counting down.
ATTTTTCTTTAGTTATATCTAGTGGGATGACTGGGGAAAAGTGTATTTATTGCATCTTCTCAGATTTTGTTACTCTTCCCCACTCAGCCCAGCAAAGAGACTAGTGGTACCTTGAAAGTTGTATGTCTTTCCCTAGGCTCTGCTGATGGACAAGTGTGCATGCTTCCACATGCAGACTCAAGGGCAGATATGGAATTCAAAGCATCTCTAGCTTCTTCCAACCTTCCCTCTAACTTACCCACTTTGCCATTTTGAAACTACATTCCACTTTCCAAAATGAGCTGTTCAAGATACTTGATTAGAGGGGCACAGAGAAATACAGGGATATAAGGCATGTTTCCTGACAGCATCCATCAGTTGGAGGAAGTTATTTAGCTTTTTCCTCCTGCAGGACTCCTAATTATCATGAGGAACTACAAATTACCATGAATCATTTGAGATACAAGGTCAGTCAGCCCCATCCACCTGAACTGTGGGAGGCCTGATTTTATTAGCACTAAGCAGGCTTGATAGATGGATGTCAAGGCTGTCTTGAATTCCTTTTACAAAAGAAGCTGTGTAACATTACTTAGGAGGTTACTCATTTATTCTGGCTGAGTTGTCACTGGATTTGATTTTCAGTGAAGTCAGCTAATAGAGACACAGCAAAAAAGGTAAAAAACAAAACAAAAACAAAACAAAAAAAACCCCACAAAAAACAAGGAGGCAGCATGGAGTCTGTCATTCAAAGAGGACTTGAGCTAAAAAAATAGTTCCTGACCTTTAAAAAGGAAGAAATTGTTAGTAGGAATATGTAAAGTTGGGAAAGGAATGAATAGAACATACTAGGTAACACTCTCATTCTACACCTCAGTATCCTCATTCTTTAGCATTCTCTAATTTGGGATCATAGTGTTTACCCTCCTTACCTGTAAGGGTTTTTTTGAGACTAAAATGAGGTACAGTATCTACTCCTCCAATAATAAGTGAGTACAAATCCCTCAGATTGGCAAATTTGCTTTAGCTAATGCCTCCTCTGTGTCCTTTGCTTTTTTTCATATTCTTCTTTTTTACACTTCTGTTCAGGGTTTAAGAAAGAAGTGGAGAAGGAAATTCCAGGATCCATGAGGTATAGTGAAACTGGCCTTGTGATGTCAGTTGTATTTTTTCATTGGAAGCCTTGCTGGCATGAGGAGCAGAAGAAGATGGAAAGATGTAATAGGAAGAGGAATGGAGGTTATAACAAACAGGAACTTGCATCTACTCATGAAATATGTGTTAGTCCCTTAGTATACACCAGGCAGTATGCTAGACATTGAAATTAAAAGTACATGTGGCCCAGTCTTTCACCAGATTCCCGTGCAGAGGGATAGACAATGAAACAAATAATAATCATATAACATAAATATTATCAAAGATAATGATTTATGCAAGTGTCTTTAAACATGCATTCTTAACTCTGCCTACATGTTCAAGGAAGGAAATTTTCACTGAGACGGTCATATTCAAGCTAAGTCTTATAAGGGGTAAGGAGGAGTTAAGAAACGAAGGATAAGGGAACACTGGATCAAGAAGGGTGAGGAGGAAAGTTTGCAGTGGCAACAATTTGAAGTGACAACTGAAGGGTACAATTTACCAACAGCAAGGAAATCATTAAAAAAATAGAAAGGGTGAGAAAACAGACACAGCAAATACAACTTGAAAGCAAGGTAAAGTTGAAGGCATTTCAAGAAAATTAAGTCTTCAAGTATTTCTTTTTTAAGTTAGCAACATTTTATTTAAGAACAAGAATTACCCCACTTGCCTTTGTTCTTAAAACATTAGAAGCTTCATGTCTGAGAAAGGAGCATGAAACCCTCTTTGTCTCTTGATTCCTTCATATAAATAGACCATGTGAAGCAACTGATACCATGTTGACTCACCTATTCTCTTACTGGACTTGATAGGCTACAAGCCCTGGAATTCTCTCAAGAGTATAAAAAAAAAGAGAAGAGGAGAGGATCAAGGAGTTATTGTTGAACCTAGATGGCATCCAAGAGTGGCATTTATTCTTGCATTTGTACACGTTTAAATCCATTAGGATCTTTGTCCAGAAACTCTAATCACTGATCACAAACTCAAAGTCCACTTCTGTATGCACAAGGTGTATTTATTTTGTCTACATAGCTTTTCTTTCTTTCTTTCATTCTTTTTTTTTTTTTTTTTAGAGACAGGGTGGGGGAGGAGAGAAAGAGAGAGGGAGAGAGAGAACCTTAAGCAGGCTCTGCTCTTAGAGCAGAGCCTGATGTGGGGCTTAATCTCATGACCCTGAGATCACGACCTGAGCCAAAATCAAGTCACACACAACCGACTGAGCCACGCAGGTGTCCCTGTCCATATAGCTTTTTAAAAATCTTGAAGTTTTACCCATATATATTATTTGAATTCTTTGGTTCTCTGTAAAAATCAGAAGACCTGGCTTTCTAGGTCCACATTTCTATATAACCAATGAACAGAGAGTGAGGAACTACCATCTCCTGTAGATAAAGCCTATGCTCTGCAGTTTGCCAGGTCTCCATTCCTCTCTGTTTCCTTATACCTGGCTAGAGTCATCCATTTGCTCTACTTTATGACCTCAGTAGACTTAGAATTTATGAATACCTATGTAAAGAATGCAATTTAAAATGTATCTCAGGTGCCTGGGTGGCTCAGTTGGTTAAACGTCTGCCTTCAGCTTAGGTCATGATCCCAGGGTCCTGGGATCGAGTCCCACATCGGGTTCCCTGCTCAGCAGGAAGTCTGCTTCTCCCTCTCCCTCTGTCCCTGTTTGTGTTCTCTCTCTTTCTCACTCACTCTCTCTCTCTCAAATAAATAAAATCTTTAAAGAATTTTTAAAAAATAAAAATAAAATGTATCTCACTTGATTTTAATGATGTGTCTTATTTTCAGTTCTCACAAATGTAAAACCAAAGACATGGCTTTAGGTACAAGTAGTTTATTTGGAAGGTGAACCCAAGAAGCCATCATATTGGAGTGGGAACAGGGAAGGGAAGATTGCCAAGAAAGAGTGGGTTAATTGACAACTTACTGCATGGAGCATATGTGACTTTCTGTGTGACCTTGTGAAACATAATTTAGAATGGCTCCATGGGGAGGCAAGAAAACTGGAACATTTATCCATCACAATAATGCCTTCATTGTTTGACAGTCACACCTGGGAGCCATTAACACTTCTACATGTCCAGACTTCTCCCAAGTTGCTTGAGCATAGATGGAGTGCTTGCATTAGGAAGTTGTAGGTACTCAGGGTTCAGGAAAAGATGGCGGAAGAGTAGGGGACCCTATTCCAACCAGTCCCTGGAATTGAGCTGGATATCTACCAGACCACTCTGAACACTCACAAAATCAGCATGAGACGTAAGAAGATATATCTGGATCTCTAAAACAGGATATCGCAGGCGGTTGGTTTCGAGGTATGAAGTGAGGAGCCGTAATTCCGTGGGCACATATCAGAAGATAAATGGAAGGGGGAGGGAGCCGAGCCACGGGGATCCTACACCGCTGGTGCGCGAAAGCCTCCTGCGCTTGGGACCGGGCACAGACTCGCAGACCGGTAGTGGTGGGAAAGGACTTTAGGGCAGCCCCCAGACTGAAACCTGGAGCGGTGATGCGGCGTGTGTGAACTGGGGGCAGCTGGCAGTTTTAGAAGGACAAAGGGCAGAGACATGCCCCGACCTGGAGGTGAGGACTGGGAGCGCTGCTAAGGGGCGCACAACCCAGGATGCTTCAGTTTATAGCAGCACAGACAGAAACAGAGATAGTGTGGCCTGGAGACCTCACTGAAAAACAGACTGTGCTCTCTCTGCTCTGAGGCAGAGGGTTGGAAAAAATCTCTTCTGCACTGACTCTTGGAAGAGACGAGGAAAGCCACCAGGGAAAGCTGCCAGAGAACAAAAGCCCCCAAAACTGGTTTTCACTGAGTCCAGGCCCCCCCTACAGGAGCAGGGCAACTCTGCCCAAACAGGGTTGCCTGAGTAAGAGCATGGCAGGCCAATCCCCCAGAAGACAGGCTGGGAGAACAAGAGGTCGGCAACCCTAAGGTCCCTATAAAACAGGTGCATCTTGCTTGGGTTATGGTCAATAATTTGGACTCTGTACATTCCTTCTACCACCCCTCAACAGAATGACTAGGAGGAGGAACCCCCCAAATCAGAAAGATTCAGAGACTGTAACTTCTGCCACATATTTACAAATGGATACAGATATAACTAAGATGTCAGAAATGGAATTCAGGGTAACAATTGTGAAGACAATAGCTAGAATGGAGAAATCGATTAATGGCAACATAGAGTCTCTAAGTGCAGAAATGAAAGCTGAACTGGCAGAACTTAAAAATGCTATCAGTGAGATCCAGTCTAATCTAGATAATCTAACAGCTAAGGTAAGTGAGGAGGAAGAACGAATTAGTGATCTAGAACCAATTGATAGAAAAGAAGTAAAAAGAGGAACCCAGGGAAAAACAACTCAAAATCCATGAAAATAGAATCAGAGAACTAAGTGACACCACAAAACATTCCAATATCAGAATAATTGGGATCCCTGAGGGGGTGGAGAGAGAGAGAGGACTAGAAGATATATTTGAGCAAATTGTAGCTGAGAATTTCCTTAATCTGGGGAATGAAACAAACATTTGTGTCCTAGAGGCAGAGAGGACCCCTCCCAAGATCAAGGAAAACAGGCCAACGCCCCAGCATGTAATAGTAAAACTCACAAATCTTAGAACTAAGGAAACCATCTTAAGGGCAGTTAGGGGGAAGAGATTCCTTACGTACAGAGGGAGGAACATCAGAATAACGTCAGACCTATCCACAGAGACCTGGCAAGCCAGAAAGGGCTGGCAAGACATATTCAGGGTACTAAATGAGAAGAACATGCAGCCAAGAATACTTTATCCAGCAAGGCTGTCATTTAGAATGGATGGAGAGATGCAGGTCTTCTTCCAAGACAGGCAGAAACTGAAAGAATATGTGACCACTAAGCTGGCCTTGCAAGAAATATGAAGGGGCTACTATAAAAGGAGAAAGACCCCAAGATTGATATAGAACAGAAATTTACAGAGACAATCTATACAAACAAGGACTTCACAGGCAATATGATGATAATAAAATTGTATCTTTTGGTAATCACTCTCAACATGAAAGGCCTAAATGCTCCCATAAAATGGCACAGGGGTGCACATTGGATAAAAAGACAGGACCCATCCATATGCTGTCTACAAGAGACTCATCTTGAACCTAAAGATACATTCAGACTGAAAGTGAAGGGATAGAGATCCATCTCCCATGCCAATGGACCTCAAAAGAAAGCTGGGGTAGCAATTCTTATATCAGACAAATTAGATTTTAAACTAAAGTCTGTAATTAGAGACACCGAAGGACACTATATCATTCTTAAAGGATCTATCCAACAAGAAGATCTAACACTTGTAAATATCTATGCCCCCAACATGGGAGCAGCCATCTACAAAAGCCAACTGTTAACCAAAATAAAGAGTCATATTGATAATAATAAGTTAATTGTAGGAGAACTCAATACTTCACTCTCAGCAATAGACAGATCATCTAAGCAGAAAATCAACAAAGGAACAAGAGCTTTGAATGACACACTGGACCAGATGGACCTCATAGATATATACAGAACATTCCATCCTAAAACAACAAAATACTCATTCTTCTCGAGTGCACATGGAACTTCCTCCAGAATAGACCACATACTGGGTCACAAATCAGGTCTCAACCAAAACCAAAAGATTGAGATTATTCCCTACATATTCTCAGACCATAATGCTTTAAAACTGGAACTCAATCACAAGAAAAAATTTGGCAGAAATTCAAACACCCGGAAGCTAAAGACCACTCTGCTCAAGAATGTTTGGGTCAATCAGGAAATCAAAGAAGAACTTAAACAATTCATGGAAATCAATGAGAATGAAAACACATCGGTCCAAAACCTATGGGATATTGCAAAGGCGGTCCTAAGGGGGAAATACATAGCCATCCAAGCCTCACTCAAAAAAATAGAAAAATCCCGAATTCACCAACTAACTCTACACCTTAAAGAACTAGAGAGAAAGCAACAAATGATGCTTAAGCCATGCATTAGAAGAGAAATAATTAAGATTAGAGCAGAGATCAATGAATTAGAAACCAGAAACATAGTAGATCAGATCAATGAAACTAGAAGCTGGTTCTTTGAAAGAATTAATAAGATCGATAAACCACTGGCCAGACTTACCCAAAAGAAAAGAGAAAGGACCCAAATTAATAAAATTATGAATGAAAGGGGAAAGATTACCACTAACACCAAGGAAATAGAAACAATTATTAGAAATTATTATCAACAATTATATGCCAATAAATTAAGCAACCTGGAAGAAATGGATGCCTTCCTAGAAACCTATAAACTGCGAAGACTGAAACAGGAAGAAATTGACAACCTGAATAGGCCAATAACCAGTAACGAGATTGAAGCAGTGATCAAAAACCTCCCAAAAAACAAGAGTCCAGGGCCTGATGGATTCCCCGGGGAATTCTACCAAACATTCAAAGAAGAAATAATACCTATTCTCCTGAAGCTGTTTCAAAAAATAGAAATAGAAGGAAAGCTTCCAGACTCGTTCTATGAGGCCAAAATTACCTTAATCCCCAAACCAGGCAAAGACCCCATCAAAAAGAAGAATCTCAGACCAATATCCTTGATGAACATGGATGCCAAAATCCTCAACAAAATCCTAGCTAAGGATCCAACAATACTTTAAAAGGATCATCCATCACAACCAAGTGGGATTTATCCCTGGGGTGCAAGCGTGGTTCAACATTCTCAAATCAATCAATGTGATAGAACACATTAATAAGAGGAGGGAGAAGAACCACATGGTCCTCTCAATTGATGCAGAAAAAGCATTTGACAAAATACAACATCCTTTCCTGATTAAAACTCTTCAGAGTATAGGGATAGAGGGAACATTCCTCAAGTTCATAAAATCCATCTATGAAAAACCCACAGCGAATATCATTCTCAGTGGGGAAAAGCTGAGAGCCTTTCCCTTAAGATCAGGAACATGACAAGGATGCCCACTCTCACCACTGTTGTTCAACATAGTACTAGAAGTCCTAGCAACAGCAATCAGACAAAAAAATAAATAAATAAAAGTTATTCAAATTGGCAAAGAAGAAGTCAAACTCTCTCTTTTCTCAGACGACATGATACTTTATGTGGAAAACCCAAAAGACTCCACCCCCAAATTACTAGAACTCATACAGCAATTCAGTAATGTGGCAGGATACAAAATCAATGTACAGAAATCAGTTGCTTTCTTATACACTAACAATGCAACCGTAGAAAGAGAAATTAGAGAAACGATTCCATTTACAATAGCACCAAAAACCATAAGATACCTTGGAATAAACCTAATCAAAGGGGTAAGGGATCTATACTCTAGGAACTACAGAACATTCATGAAAGAAATTGAAGAAGACACAAAAAGATGTAAAAACATTCCATGCTCATGGATAGGAAGAATAAACATTGTTAAAATGTCTATGCTGCCCAGAGCAATCTATACCTTCAACGCCATCCCGATCAAAATTCCAATGAGATTTTTCAAAGTGCTGGAACAAACAACCCTAAAATGTGTATGGAATCAGAAAGACCCTGAATTGCCAAGGAAATGTTGAACAAGAAAAACAAAGCTAGGGGCATCACGTTGCCTGATTTCAAGCTATATTACAAAGTAGTGATCACCAAGAGCATGGTACTGGCACAAAAACAGACATATAGACCAATGGAACAGAATAGCGAGCCCAGACATGGACCCTCTACTCTATGGTTAAATAATCTTCCACAAAGCAGGAAAAAATATGCAATGGAAAAAAGACAGTCAATTCAATAAATGGTGCTGGGAAAAATTGGACAGCTATATACAGAAGAATGAAACTCGACCATTCTCTAAGACCATACACAAAGATAAACTCAAAATGGATGAAAGACCCCAATGTGAGACAGGAATCCATCAAAATCCTAGAGGAGAACATAGGCAGTAACCTCTTTGACATTGGCCACAGCAACTTCTTTCAAGACACGTCTCCAAAGGCAAGGAAAACAAAAGCGAAAATGAACTTTTGGGACTTCATCAAGATAAAAAGCTTCTGCACAGCAAAGGAAACAGTCAACAAAACAAAGAGGCAACCCACAGAATGGGAGAAGATATTTGCAAATGACACTACAGACAAAGTGCTGATTTCCAAGATCTATAAAGAACTTCTCAAACTCAACACCCAAGAAACAAATAATCAAGTCAAAAAATGGGCAGAAGACATGAACAGACACTTCTCCAAAGAAGACATACAAATGGCTAATAGACACATGAAAAAATGTTCATCATCATTAGCCATCAGGGAAATTCAAATCAAAACCACATTGAGATACCACCTTACACCAGTTAGAATGGCAAAAATGGACAAGGCAAGAAACAACAAATGTTGGAGAGGTTGTGGAGAAAGGGGAACCCTCTTACACTGTTGGTGGGAATGCAAGTTGGTACAGCCACTTTGGAAAACAGTGTGGAGGTGCCTCAAAAAATTAAAAATAGAGCTACCCTATGACCCAGCAATTGTGCTACTGGGTATTTATCCCAAAGACACACATATAGTGAAAAGAAGGGCCATATGCACCCCAATGTTCATCACAGCAATGTCTGCAATAGTCAAATTGTGGAAAGAGCTGAGATGCCCTTCAACAGATGAATGGATAAAGAAGATGTGGTCCATATATACAATGGAACATTACTCAGCCATCAGAAAGGATGAATATCCAACTTCTGCATCAACATGGATGGGACTGGAGGAGATTATGCTAAGTGAAATAAGTCAAGCAGAGAGAGTCAATTTTCATATGGTTTCACTTATTTGTGGAACATAAGGAATAGCATGGAGGACATTAGGAGAAGGAAGGGAAAAATGAAGGGGGTAAATCAGAGGAACGGACCATGAGAGACTATGGACTCCGAGAAACAAACTGAGGGTTTTAGAAGGAAGGGGGGTTAGGGGGATGGGTTAGCTCAGTGATGGTTATTAAGGAGGGCACGTACTGCATGGAGCACTGGGTGTTACACGAAAACAATGAATTGTGGATTAGTACATGAAAATCTAATTATGTATTGTATGGTGATGAACATGACATAATAAAATTAAATTAAATTTTAAAAAAGGAAGTTGTAGGTACTCATGAGAAGTTTCCATTGCAGCTGCAGTTAGCCTCTAATTGGCTCAAGTGATATGGATGAGGTAACAATAGTTCCTGCTACATAGTGATACTCCTGAAATGCAATGTTAGTCCCGGTCCTTTAAGACGCAGACAATAAGATGGACTTAAGCATGCAAGGATTTTATTAGGGGAAATACCTGTGAGAGAAAATGGGAAAGGCTGGGAGAGTGGTAGAACTCAATGCAGGTCTGTCCTTGAATGAGGGATAGAGGAAACAGGGATAAGGCAGAAGTGTCCCAGACTGCCAAGGAGTCTTGGAAAAGTTTGGCAAAGCCATTGTGAAGTATTTGAGCCAAAGTTTGTGGTCACAGGCATTTCAAATCTAGGAATGGACCTGCCTTAGCATTCCTGCCATCCTGCCATTGGATGGGAGCCATTGTAAGAGGTATGTCCTTTGCACAAATGTGATGGTTCTGGAGCATAGCTGTTGGACAACTGCCATCTCTGTAGCTGAAGGTCTTCTAAGTGCATTGTGGTGGCCATTACAAATAGTAAAAGAAATATGGTATGGCATACAACATCCAATGATGTACAGATGTCCAATGATGCTGGCCTATGTATCTTTCAATTCTTGTTCAGTGACTCCTTGACAACATGAAATTGGCCATGATGGGAATCTTTGCAACATAGAAATTGACAAATGCTACTAATCACTGCTTTTTCTCCCCTCAAGAGACTGTTGTTAAAAGATACCAGTGCCCCACTGATAACTATACTAAATATGTCACAATGTAGCAGAATAAAAACCTCTAAATATTCTTCCAGTTTCAATCGTCCTGAGATTCCACTTTTTTAGAATAATTCCATATGGTTTCCTCTGAAATAATGAATGTCACTCACTTATTTTTACCATCAAAAGAGGCTCCCTTCCTTTATTTGTCACACAAGTATGTCATACAAGTTTCTTTTTCAGAAAAGAAACACATGGTATTTTTACACCAGTGTTTTATTGTCTCTCAAGCCTGAAGACTTAAGAAAAAAAGTTACTTTGAAAAGCAAAATTGTGTTCTGTAATTACAATATTATATGTGGCATTAAAATGATAACACCCTTTTTGGTTAATATACCATCTCTAGATGCAGTAATAGAGTTAAAGTTTAACTGTCAATGAATGAAATGAGGTACATTCAACCTAGCAAAAGGGTGAGAGTCAATTCAGATACCTGAATTCTAATATCGTGTATTATTCACCCTTGGATTTAAGGGCAACTGAACTGGTCTCCCTTCTATAGTCTAATTCAACAAATGAATAGGTAGTATTGCCCCCTACTTACTACAAATAGAGACATATATAGAGTAGAATAACACCATTAAAACTATTTGAGTTTTTGAGAAGAAAGGTGCTTTATAAATAGCAAGCATTATTATTCTTATTCAGGAATTTTGCCAACTCCTACAGCTTTCCTTGTGATTATCTGCCATTTCCAATAAATAACATTTCAACATTTGATGCTATCATGCAATCATAATGGAAGAATATTAAACTAGAAAAAAAGAAAACCAAACACATAGAAATGTCTATACATTGTATTTTATCTTATGTAATTTAAAATTCATAAAGTCTACAAGACTGATATAATTTGAGCCTATTTAAGGATATGCTGTCATTTTGGAATAAACATTGTTTCTCATAAAAATTAGATTTTTTTATGAGGGTATGACATTTTAAATAAATACCCTGCTCAAAAGAGAAAAGAAAGTTAATGTTTAGATTAGGTGGTGCTTACCTGTCAGAGATGCTGTGCTGAAACTGGATGTACTCACTCTCTTGAGAGTTCTGGGATTTGAACGATGGGTGAGGGTGTAAGAGCAAGGATGGTAAAAACTAACATATCTACTAGTAAAAAGTAAGTGTTGGGGACAAAGTGGGTTTCTGCTCTCACCTGCATTCTTGAACTGTGCTAGGGTAAGTAAGAATGGCACATTTGCAGAAGCCTATTTTATAATCCTAGCCAGTAGGTCTATGGGGAAGATAAAAAGACCTCTCAATCCCCAAAATGACTTCCTATCTTTTCTTCATTAGAGCTTCATTATGTTGGATCTTTAATATTCTTTGTATCTTCAAGCATTGTCTTTTAAATTAAATATATATTTGAGTTAGAGCCATTCTTTAAGAGTCTCAGTAAATATTTTATTGATAATGAGCACTTAAATTTCCAGTTAAGAATGAAAGACCAGGGCATTGTTGGAAGCTGTCTAGGGAGAGGAATAGGGTCACACAGGACACATCTTGGGGTGAAGACAAGAGAACCAAGGGAGAGGAGAGGTTTGAAATAAAATAAATAAAATAGGGGAGGGAAACCTACAGCTTGGTCCTGTGCTTCTCAAATTATGTCATGCAAACAGTTTTGTTGATTACTGGGTTAAACCAGGTTTCTTTGCATATAATGGAGGTTCTATCTTCATCCTATGTGTTGGTTATCTGTTTATTTTTACACACACACGGATACACACACATACACACACAAATGTGTTTCCTTTGCAACAAGGAATATACAAATATGTTATCTCATTTGATTTTGATAACCGTTCTATGTAGTATATATAATTAATTCTATTTTACAGACAAGATCATGATAGCTCAGAGATGTCAAGTCCCTTGCCCCATGTGAGATATTTGAATGTGGAACTGTCAGATACCAAAACCCTTTCCTAACCAGTATGTGACATTATCTTCCTCCTAGCAACTTGTTCAGTAAGATGGTTCATGAAGAAAAGTTGTTCTGTGATTCAATATGTTTAGGAAATGATACATATTATAAACCCTTGGATAATCAGGAATAACATTAACATATTAAAGGCTGTAAGAAACCTCATATTTATTTAAAATAAAACACCTTTGTTTAACCTGCCATTTTCTAAGCTTATCAATTTCTGATGGAGCTAGTACCTACAGACCCTAACGGATATTATGGCCTAGAGAAACATGAGCTAGTCCTACATTTCCATCCCTTCTCTTTATGATTTTATCAAAATCCCTTCTTGATTGTTCATGAAGCCTTTAAGTTCGGTATAGAATCCTGAATAGAATTCAGAGAGATGATTCCTTAATGCAAAGTCTTTTGTGGGAAACATGATTAACTGCTGAAAAACTGTAAATCACTAGTAATTTGCAGGTATATTTCTCCTAGGAAATAAATTTGGATTTTGCCTCACCAACTGCATATTATTAGTTATTTTTAAATTATTTATTTATTATTTTTAATTTTTTATTATTGTCTAGCTCTTACTAAATCATAAGCTCCAGTGAGGGCAGGGACTAAGTTTTATTTCATTCACTATCATAAAGACAGTATAATTCTTGGGCTATTAAGAGCTACTGAACAGATATATGTTGAATAAAGATTATCAATGATTAAACAATAGAAAAGTGAGTTAAAAACTCAACATATTCTCAAAACTAATGTCTGACATTAAAAATCCAGGATAATGGTTTCCTTGGAATGAGGGTAAGAAATAGTGACTGGAAGGGAGCAAATGAGTCCTTCTGGGGTTCTCACAATGTTTGTTCCTGGTCTTTGTGATGGTTACATGAGTGTGCTCAGTATTAGAAAATTCATCAACCTATGTTTCTCCCAAAGTTTATTGTACTCCAGTAATACTAGGGAAATATGTGTGATTTAGAAGTGATCTATATTTTCATGCATTTCATCAATCCCTTATGTCAGAGCTCACAGATACAAGGAGATCAATAATTTGCCACCAAATATTGATGGACAGCAGGGTAGGGCACGGTTAAAATCTCATGCTGGTGAACCTTCCTTAGATGGATCTTGCCTAGGCCTGGGCCTTTTTGCTGTTTTGGAGCAATTTTAAGATTGTGGTTCTGTGAATGCTGGGGCTACGGTAGAGAAGGGAAGTTAACCTATTTTGTGATTAGAATTGAACTCTGTAGTTTACTTACATCACCTAATTCAGTCCATCCAATAATTCTAATTTGGATATTATTATCACCATTTTACAGCTGGAGTTGCTGAGGCCCAACAGGCTAACCTAACTGGTCCAAAGTTGTAGGGCAAGCACAAGATTCAGATTCTCTAGTCTTGAAGATCCAGGTTTTTCTAAATACTGGGCTGCCATGGAACCAGTTCTTCTGTTATTTGGTATAAGTTTAGAAGAAGAGTTGGTTGGATAAAATACAGCTTGTTCACATTTGGCTCAATCAGAAAGTGGAGTAACAACAATAAAAGAAACAATTAAATTGCTTTTTAAATGTATTTTGATAAGGCCTTACAAAGGCAAAAGTTTTCATCAGGTATATTCCAGAAACAGCTTTATTTCAATTGTGTATTTTCTACTTTAGGAGGGATCAGAAACCAGAATCTTGGAGACAGTTTTCTCTTTTACTTAAAAAAAAAAGAAAGAAAATTGCCTCTCAGATGCTGGATAAAATCATGAAAAGTGGGAGAAATCAGTCAACTCCAAAAGGTTCATTTAGTTGCTGACAATATTTCTCATATTTGCAATGAACTATGTAGAAAGAGACACTTGATTAGCAGGTGCCATTAATCATGTAGGTAAAAGAAAGGGGGGGCCTTTCATTTTCAATGAGTAGAAACACTGGGCAAATGAAGGCAAAAATCAATGGATGACGAGTAGTTTACTTATAGAATAAAGTCTGATTTAGAAAAAATACTGTGATTCCAGCAGCATTCATTTATGATTATTGAAGTCATTTATTCTTCATGGCACACGAATATATCATTTGTCGAAACATATTGGCTTTTTAAAATTTATCTTTTACTATTTATTTTCACTCTTCAAAGAGAACATGAAGCTTTCTGATCTAAAAGCATATTCAGTGAAAACTGTGGATTCTGCCTTCCTGAATGACTCTTCAAAGGTAATTTACCTGCCACCGAAGGTCAGGACAAATTGTCACAGTCTTTGTGTGAAAGATGCAAAACTTGATCACTTAAAAGTAAAAGAAAACTAATACTACTCAAAATTCTAGGTTAGCTTTTGATTAGAGGGAATTAGAATATAAAATGAACAAGTGGAGATAGGTCAGGTAGTTCTTGAAAAAATGTTATAGGATACTCATCACAAAAGGAGGTTTGATCTTTTGTCTCAGTCAGGATTCAGTCAGGAGATAGAGATAACACAGTAAATTGAATAGAGTTAATTTAATACAGAGAATTATTAAATAACAACAGGAGATTAACTACTAAGAAATAAAGAGAATGCTAAAGAATTCCAGAATGGGGGATTTTAGAAGCAGCCACTACTTCTAGGGATAAGATGGAGTACCTAAAGAAGTACCTAAAGAAGGGACGGCTGGGTTAAGCATCTGCCTTCGACTCAGGTGATGATCCCAAAGTCTTGGGATCCAGTCCCGCATCAGGATCCCTGCTGAGCAGGGAGCCTGCTTCTCCCTCTGCCTGCCATTCCCCCTGCTTGTGCTCTCTCTCTGTCAAATAAATGAATAAAATCTTAAAAAAAAAAAAAAAAAAAAAAAGAAGAAGTACCTAAAGAAGAAACACATTTAGGGCGCCTGGGTGGCTCAGTTGGTTAAGCGACTGCCTTCGGCTCAGGTCATGATCCTGGAGTCCCAGGATCGAGTCCCGCATCGGGCTCCCTGCTCAGTGGGGAGTCTGCTTCTCCCTCTGACCCTCCCCCATCTTGTGCTCTCTCTCTCTTTCATTCTCTCTCTCAAATAAATAAATAAAATCTTTAAAAAAAAAAAAAAAAAAAGAAGAAACACATTTAGAAGATGTTCCCCACCCCCTACCAAGGCTGAGATTCAGACTTTGTTGGAAGAGTAGCTTTAATGCACCAAATTGCCGAGAAATTTTTTGAGATGCTGCCAGATAGGGCTGGGAGGGAGGAAACATCCATGTACAGTGTTGGTGTGAACCACTGAAAAGCTGCTTTTAAGGGCACCACTAAAACTCTCTGAGAAACTAACCTCTGGGGAACCACTGAAATTCATTTGCAGGTGAGTGTAAATGAGTGTCCTGCGTATCAGTCAAGTACTGCAAGAGCAGGAAGAGAAAAACACACTAGAACCAAGAAAAGAAGCCACTCCCTCCCGTAGTGTCCCTCCAGTGCCATAGACAACAAAGCTTAATCTTGTTCCGGCTGCAAAGAAGAAATGTTTCTAGGGTCCAGCTCCAGTATCAGAATAGCAGGGCAACAAAGGGTGGATTTGTTGCTGAGAGGAAATAATATGTCAGTTAATATGTTGCAAATGCCTTCTCCCATTAAATGGATTTTCTTTATATTCTTTAAATACTGTACTTTAACAAGCAGAGATTCATAATTTTATTGTAGTCGATTTTTTCAATATTTCCCTTTGTGTTCTTCATGCCTTTTTGTGTGTTGTTTAGTAAATCCTATAATAGTCAAACTTGAACAAAATTATTCTATATTGTATTCTAAAAGTTTAAAAAAATACTTTTTTATGTTTGTCTGATTAAGCTGAGATTGTTTTGCAAATAATATTAGGAGTATGTTTTATTTTTTCTTCCATATAAATAAGTTATTAATTTATAAAATTTTATAACAAATTTGTTATTAATACCATATGATTTCACTTATATATGGAATTTTAAAAATGAAACAAAACAGAAACAGACTCATCGATAATAGGGAACAATCTGGTGGTTGCCAGAGGGTGGGAGGTAGGAAAAGGGGTGAAATATGGTAAGGAGATTAAAAGGTACAAAATTCCAGTTATAAAATAAATAAGACACAGGGATGCAATGTACAGCATAGAGAATATGGTTAATAATATTCAAACAATTTTGTATGGTGATAGATGGTAGCTAGATTTATTGTGGTGATTGCTTTGTTATGTGTATAAATGTTGAATTGCTATATTGTACACCTGAAACTAATACAGTATGTCAACTACACTTCAATTAAAAAAAAAATTGTTCCAACATTATTTTTTGAATCTTTTAAAATTTTCTCACTGATTTTCATTACTGGCCACCTCAGGTTTCCATGTTGGAGTCTGTTTCTGTTTCTCTGTCCCTTTGATGGATTCTGTGCCAGTACTATTTTAATTAATATTAAAAATCTTACCCGATCATTCTTCATCACTGTCTTGAATTTTCTTAGCTCTTCTCTACTCCATAAATCTAGAATAACCTTGTCAAGTTCTTTGAAATATACTAGTGGAAGTTTGCGTTGCAATTTTATCAAATCTATAGATCAATTTGAGAAAAACTGACAATTTTACTATATTGGGTTTGCCTACTGCAAAACAGTATTTTTTAAATGTATCAGTAAAGTTATATAAATTTTTTTTAATTTATTTTTTTTATTATGTTATGTTAATCACCATACATTACATCATTAGTTTTTGATGTAGTGTTCCATGATTCATTGTTTGCGTATAACACCCAGTGCTCCATGCAGAACGTGCCCTCCTTAATACCCATCACCAGGCTAACCCATCCTCCCACCCCCTCCTCTCTAGAACCCTCAGTTTATTTTTCAGAGTCCATAGTCTCTCATGGTTCATCTCCCCCTCCGATTCCCCCCCCCCCATTCTTCCCCTCCTGCTATCTTCTTTTTTTTTTTTTTTTTTTTAACATATAATGTATTATTTGCTATGGTGAGAGCTGTGAATTGTGTAAGACCGTTGAATCACAGACCTGTACCTCTGAAACAAATAATACATTATAATTTTTTTTAACTAAAGGTCTCACATATCTTTTATTATGTTTATTTTTACAATCTTTCATTTTTGTTATGCTATTGTAAATGGCATTTTGAGTTTCATTTTCTGGTTTTTGGTAATAGAAATGGCAATTGATTTTTGTATTGATTTTGTATTTAACAAACTTTCTAAACTCTTGTTATAATTCAAATATTTTATCTGTAGATTCATTTGGGTTTACTATAATGACAAGCACATTATTTGCAAATAACAGTTTTGCTTCTTCCTTTCCAAGCACTGTAGATTTGTATGTCTTTTTCTTTTCTTATTGTGCAGGCTAATACCTCCAGTAAAATGTTGAATATAGTTAAGTAGACATGGGCATCTTTTTTTTAATTATTTTAAAGAAATGATTTTAAGTTTTCAACATTGCATATATTAGTTTTACTAATCCTTTTTGTGGAGACTTTTTTAGTAGATTAAGCAAGTTTTATTTATTTGCTTGCATTGGAGGCCTTGCTTCTTCATTTCTTTTATGTTTCACTTTTTTAAACATACGAAGCATAGATATTTTATACTTTGCATCTGATATTTCCAAAATCTGCAGTACTTTTTTTTCTGATTCTTCAGCTTATGGTTTTTGTTGACTCTCTCTCAGGTGCCTCATTTCTCCAGGTTTTACAACAATTTTTTTCATTATGATTTTAAGTTCCATGTAATGTTGCCTGAAGTAACATTTTTCTGCCTCAGGTTTGAGTGTGATTTTCCAGAGAGGAGGTGTGAATGCTTCTAGTAGGCCATAGGAGAATTACAACCTAAATTTCAATTTGAGTTTTTTACGTAGTGAAAGGAATCTATTGAAACACCCCCCAGCTCCCAAGCCACACTTACAGACAAAACTCACAGGTGTCTGCACTTGGCCCTAACTTTTTGTTTTTCTAGATCACAGTGTCCTACATTCTTGGAAAGTAGATCCCAACTACACAACATATTCTTCTCTAGACTGCCCACAGGCCACAGCCCACATCCCGGATGAGCCCTGGACAGAGCCCCTCGAAAAACCTGCCAGTATGAATGTCAGTCACATACTTGGGTATCTTAGTGACTCTCAGGAGGATAATTTTCTTTCTGAACCTCCAGATCCAAAGCCAAGAGAGATGAGTATGCCTCAAATGTATCCCTGAGTAGCATTTTTTTTTTTCTACTTCACCCTTAAAGTGTCCTAGCTTTATAGAGGGGATTCCGATAATTTCCTACCCTGCTTGGATAAACTGACCATAAACCTCCAAAAGTCAACTTCAGGACCCCTAGGGATTGGCCTATGTCTTTAAGGCCAAATGGGGTTTTGGGTTTGATTTTCTCTTACAGATTCATATTTATTTGTATTTTTGCATTTATTATTTTCAGCATTGGAGAAAGCCTCTTTCTTTCTCATAAGCTCAGACACACCTTAAAATTAAATAAGTTATCAGGCAATTTGCTCCCCTGACAGTAATGAAGACAAAAAGGAATTGGGCCATAAATAGAATTTGGAATTTCACAGTGTGTAACTAGACATGATGAAGATAGAACTTGGCCAGTGGCTGTCTCTGGTGGTGTAACTATGGCGGTGGGCACATATCATTTTTTATTTATTTTTTTTAAAGATTTCATTTATTTATTTGACAGAGAGAGAGAGACAGCGAGAGAGGGAATACAAGCAGGGGGCGTGGGAGAGGGAGAAGCAGGCTTCCCACTTAACAGGGAGCCCAACGTGGGGCTCGATCCCAGGACCCTGGAGCTCCCAGGAGGGACTTTGTATTGATAATTAGTTTGTCATGGAAGCAGACATGAAATTCCCCCTCTCAAAACAACTAGAGTAAGCAAAGGAAGATGAAAATCTGATATAACATGTAAGTCTCCTGCATAAAATCCTTCAGTTGCTTTGTGTTGTTTATGTCCTCCCTGCCTCACAATCTGCCTCAGACCCTCTCTCCTTCAACCATGATTTCTACATACTTTCCCTTTTCCCGTTATCCTGGCCTTCATTCAGTTCCTTGATTGGAACTTGCTTTTTACCACATCAGGGCCTTTGCACATACACAAGATGTTCCTTGCTGTGATTCTTCTATCCCTTATTAATCTAAAGATCCTCTATTTACCCTTCCAAGCTCAACTGAAGATTGCTTCAAGGAGCTCTTCCTTGATTTCTCAACCCAAACCAAAAACAAGCCTAGGTCACTGTTACATGACTTCCTTATTCTCTTTCTTCTTTACAACCATTATTAAAAATATTATAAGGAACTGAGTACTTAAATAATTAATGACTATGTACCTTTTCAGAATGTAAGCACCAGAAGGGTAGAGTCTATGTTTGCTTTCTTAATGCATTTTTATGTATTTCTACTGCCTCAGATGGTAAGCAATGAATAGATATTTTTAAATGGATGAATGAATTAAATTATTGTGTAGGAAATGCTGAATTAAAGTTAAATCATTTTTGCCTTTGAAGATCTGTGCACTTTAATATGTTATCAAATATAGTACAAGTCACTGAAAATAAGATAGAAGATATACTACATTTATAGGAAAAATTTACAAAAATTTACTGAGACAAAAAAGAGTACTGATGTTTAAAATATTTTGCATTAGGAACAATACATATATACTTTGAGCATGGCCCACGGATCACTAATTTTCAAACTTACAATAAACTAATACCATATGTCATAAACAATGGCAGGGATCATATCATAAGTAAGACAAGACAGTAATGAAGACAAAAAGGAATTGGGCCATAAATAGAATTTGGAATTTCACAGTGTGTAACTAGACACGATGAAGATAGAACTTAGCCAGTGGCCATAACTATGGGGGTGGGCACATATCATTTTATTTTTTATTTTTTTTTTAAAGATTTTATTTATTTATTTTGACAGAGAGAGATAGACAGCGAGAGAGCGAATACAAGCAGGGGAGTGGGAGAGGGAGAAGCAGGCTTCCCGCTGAGCAGAGAGCCCAATGTGGGGCTCGATCCCAGGACCCCGGGATCATGACCTGAGCTGTAGGCAGACGCTTAACGACTGAGCCACCCAGGCGCCCCAGGCACATATCATTTTAATTTAATTTTCCAAATTATTTCAGCATGTATAGTACTATTATTTAAAAAGAAATCATTCGTTTTCATTTTCTCCAGAAAATATTACACTGTGCCTAAATCATCTTTACATATGTGTACTTGTATATGTATATATGTGTTTCTATTTTTGTTTTAACTCTAAAACAAGGTTCTCTGATCCCTTTAGTGGATGTGTCCTATTGTCTCACATGTTTTGGTCAGGAGGTGCTTATTTAATTTTTTTTTTAAAGATTTTATTCATTTTTTGACAGAGAGAGACACAGTGAGAGAGGGAACACAAGCAAGGGGAGTGGGAGAGGGAGAAGCAGGCTCCCCGCGGAGCAAGGAGCCTGATGCGGGGCTCGATCCCAGGACCCTGGGATCATGACCCGAGCCGAAGGCAGACGCATAACGACCGAGCCACCCAGGTGCCCTGGTGCTTATTTAATTTATGAAAATCCTTCTATGTGTAATGGTAAACCATTTTATCCTGACTTAGTAGAACTGAAGAATAATCCTTCAATATTAATAGTTAAAATACATCTATATGGCATAAAGCTGTGATAGAGAGGAATCATATATTTTAATATCACATTTTTCTTTTTGGGGTCAGGAAATCTCAATTCCTACAGCCTGTCTTCCTGTTTAGTTCAGTTCAACAAATACCTCTTGAGGACTTTTCTGTACCAGGCAGGGTGTTACTTACTGCAGAAAAATGTGTAAGTTATAGTCTCTGTCTTAATTGAAACAAATAGTTTCAACAACAGATGTATGAACAAAGCCCCAGATTGTAAGAAATATAACTTGGTTTCCTGCAAGAACAAGGGCAGGTGGTCATACAAATATCATAGCCATACTAGGAAATAATTTAATTATTTACATGGTTCTTTATGCACTGATTCACATTCAAGTTCTTAATAGCATTCATATCCTAAAGATATGAGTACACTTCTGTCACTACCTTTTCCACTTATGACTTCTTGCAGCAGCAAGTTCACTAAAGAAAAGAGACTGACCCTGTCTAGTTTGGAAGGTGCATTTCTGGAAATGGGAACACCGGCTGAGTTAGTGCTGTATAATATTATTATATCATAATAATATTGTTGTGTTCTCAGAATTATTTTCAAGTTATCTTTCATTCTCTTTAACACTCTAAAGTTATGACAGAATGGTAGAATGTTCTTTGATTGAAATGAGAAAAAAAATGCACCCAGAACATGTGCAAGAAATGCATTATGATGAAAATAAATATATTTATATTTGAAGTAAATTATTAAAAGAGCAAATAGAATTATAACAAATCAGCATTGCATGGAAGGCAGGGAAATGGAGTGTGTATGTATATTCCATTTAGGTCCAAAAATGAGAGAATTAACCACTAACGATGCACTAAGTCACTCATGGGTGTTCTTTTACTTCTCACCAAATTCTGCAATGGAGACATTCTTTCCAAAGGAGCCATATTAATGATTAGAGACATTACAAAGCATGCCAAGGTTACGTTCTTAGCTGGTAAAAAACAAAAATGAAGATTCAAACCCAGGCCTATCGAGTCCCCAAGTGTGCGCTCTCTCTTGTAGCTTGCAATGCTTCCCAGTTATTACAATGGTGAAACAAAAGTATCACAGGAACCATACAGTGTGCGCTTGGCACACGGTGTGTGCTTAACAAATGCTAAATGTTGTTTGTTGTTGTTTTTATATTGTGCTACCATCCAATTAGAATCTTCTAGGGAAAAATAACCAACAAAGGGTCAGCAGGATCATCGTCACTAGTTGGTTTGTATAGCCAATGTTTCTCACAGTGTATAGTGTACTTGAAGCTTTTTACATAAGGCATCCAAATCATCTGGGAATTTTCTTAAAATGTAGATTCTGATTTTTGAGGTCTAGGGAGGGCCCCAAGATACTGTATTTCTAACAAGGCTCACAGATGAGGCTGATGCTGCTGGTCCAAGGACCACAGTTTCAGTAGCAAAAGCTTAAACATCTGCCTGTGAGTCACTGGGTATGATTATTTATTTATTTATTTATTTATTTATTTATTTTTAAGATTTTATTTATTTATTTGACAGAGAGAGAGATAGCGAGAGAGGGAACACAAGCAGGGGGAGTGGGAAAGGGAGAAGCAGGCCTCCCGTGGAGCAGGGAGCCCGATGTGGGACTCGATCCCAGGACCCTGGAATCATGACCTGAGCTGAAGGCAGACTCTTAATGACTGAGCCACCCAGGCGCCCCATGATTATTTATTTTTATTTTTATTCTTTTCATTTTATTATGTTATGTTAATCACCATACAATACATCATTAGTTTTTGATGTAGTGTTCCATGATTCATTGTTTGTGTATAACACCCAGTGCTCCATTCAGTACGTGCCCTCTTTAATACCCATCACCAGGCTAACCCATCCCCCCACCCCCCTCCCCTCTAGAACCCTCAGTTTGTTTCTCAGTGGCCATTGTCTCTCATGATTCGTCTCCCCCTCCGATTCCCCCCCCTTCATTTTTCCCTTCCTGCTATCTTCTTCTTTTTTTTTTTTTTTTAACATATAATGTATTATTTGTTTCAGAGGTACAGGTCTGTGATTCAACAGTCTTACACAATTCACAGTGCCCACCACAGCACATACCTGCCCCAATGTCTATCACCCAGCCACCCCATCCCTCCCACCCCCCACCACTCCAGCAACCCTCCGTTTGTTTCCTGAGATTAAGAATTCCTCATATCAGTGAGATCATATGATACATGTCTTTCTCTGATTGACTTATTTCGCTCAGCATAATCAGGTATGTTTATTTAAAATGCAATTACTGTGCCACAGTTACTTAATTAGAATTTGAACGTAAGTCTTGAGAATCTGAATTTCCCACACATCTCTGGTTCTTTTGCACACTAAAATTTAAGAACTGTTTGTGTGGTCTACGGTTTAATAATTTCTGTTGTACTGTGCCATTGTGAGAGAATAGAAACGTTAAGTTTTGTTCTCATAACTTGGTAAGTTTTATATTTCAATTTGTTGGAAGACTTTCCCAGGCTTATCTTGTGATTCTTTTAAAATACGGCTTTGAGAATCAAAGATGTATATATTAGTGGTTAGTTTGGGATACTGCGGTGTCTTCTGATCTATACTGCTTTTGCTCAGTGTTAAAGAGTGAGGGTTCCAAATTTTTTCCTTCTCCTTCATATTTTATCCTCTTCCTTCATGGAAATAAATCCACAAAGAGATGAATCTGAATGAAGAGTAATTCCAGACTTCTTCCCTGAGGTGAGTCTTCACCCTAGAGTTTCTGGGGTGTGTGTGTGTGTTTGTGTATTATATTTTGGGATTAGGCTGATGAAGCAGGCACCCATATTTAGGAGGCAACAACCACATGATGGTCCCTGTGGATAGCCACAAAGGAGATACAAACTAGGATGTCTAAGGAGGTCAAGAGAAACATACAAACCCAGAGAACCTCAAACAAAAGTCACAGAAAGGACAGAATATAGAAGGATGTTCATGAGTGCTAAGAGGCTGGTTTTGTGTATCAAAAGAAGATCCTTGGAGAAGCTGCCTTAAACAGCTATTTGAAAAGGTTTAATTCATCTATTACTTACTGGCAGATCTTATATGTGTCATGTGTTGGACAGCAGAGGAAGGTCAATAAAAGGATACAATCCTTTTTCTCATGGTAATTGCAATCTAGCAAAAGAAGATAGCTTAAAAAAGAGAAATTAAACCTGAATTCCTGGTGGGAAGAAAGTCAATGAGTAAAGTAACTTTACCAGGTTGTTTTTTAATTCAATGAGGAAAACCTATGTCTACAAAAGTTTTTAATAATATAAAATAACTAAAAAAATCCAAATATCCATCAACAGGTGAATGAATAAAGAAATTGTGGTATATTCACACAATGGACCTCTCCTCAACAATAAAGAGAATGAACCAATGATGTATGTAAAACATGGGTGAATCTCAAAAACATTAAGAGAAAGAAGTCAGATATAAAACAGTGCACATTGTATGACTCAACCTATATAAAATTCAAAGGAAGGTTAAACTAATCGATGATATTAGAAATTAGAACACCAATCACTTATGTGGATGGAGACTGGCTGGAAGGAGCACAGGGGAATTTTCTGAGGTGATGGAAATGTCTTTTATTGTGAACAGGGTGGTCGTTAAGTATATGCATTTCTAAATTTACTTAAGATTTTGCATTTGAATTTATTGGCAGATTTTCTTGAACTTAATTTTTTAAATAATGGCAAACATGGCAAACAACATGTCAGGGACCTACTCCTGTCCTTACTAATTATTTACAAGTCCCACCCTTGGTTCTTTCATTGTCATTTCTTTCTCCTGGAGTTACTTTAATAATTACATAGCATTATAATGTTCGTAAAGCACCTAATACAATATGAACTTAAGTATTAGCTAATACTACCATTGAGGTTGATAGTAATAAGGATTTCAACACCATGAATACCTATATTAGAAAGAGTATTATGTCATAATGTAAAACATACATGCATATATATGTGTATGTATATATATGTACATATATATACACACATACATGGTACATGAGTATATGTGTGCATATAGATAAATATATACATATTGTTCATGAAGAGAAAAGGCAGGTAGAGTTTATCTTGCAGAAGACCAAACAACTCATATATGGAGATACTAAGGCAGCCAATATAGAGGGGTGGGGTTAATTTGTTAACTTGTGAAGAAATTGAAAGGCCATGACATGGAATTTTCATTTGATTTGAGAAGCAGTTGAAACTCTTATTTCAGAGAAGTAGATTAAGGCAATAGTGTATAAGGAGTATGGTTCTGATCATGTAAGGTATTTTTATTATTGTTCTTACTAGTGAGACCTTGTGTGCTATAGATAGCAGGATGATTGGTGTAAAGGAAGGACCTATGGGGAAAAGAAAGCACTTAGAAAACTATTTGAAATTAAGAGTGTTTCCTTTTTAGTGCAGGTCTGAAAAAGCAGCTCTCTTTCTGTGAAATGTAGTGGGTTAGAAATGGCAGGAGAAGGGCTCCTGGGTGGCTCAGTTGGTTAAGCGACTGCCTTCGGCTCAGGTCATGATCCTGGAGTCCCAGGATCAAGTCCCGCATCGGGCTCCCTGCTCAGCGGGGAGTCTGCTTCTCCCTCTGGCCCTCCCCCTCTCATGTGCTCTTTCTCTCTCTCAAATAAATAAATAAAATCTTTAAAAAAAAAAAAAAAAAAAAAAAGAAATGGCAGGAGTTGATAGTAAAAAAGACATGAAAAACCAAAAAGGAAGGAGAAGGCCAAGTTTCTTATCAGAAGGGGGTTTTTCAACAATGGAAATGTTTAAAAGGAATAGTACTTTGGCAGAGAGGAAAAGGAAGGCAACATGGAATACGTTTTGTTTTATGTTATAAAAAGACTCGGAAGTACAACATCCCGGTGCAGGAGGCCTGAGGTTCAGACAGAAGAGAGCTCCAGCAAGTACAGATCTGCTGGGCTGCCTTTCAGCTAGATTTGTGTTTGAGTTCTTCAAATCTCACCTCAGGGAAGTAAGATGGAATAATCTACTCAGGGAAACCCCCGAGCTTCTAATGGGATTTAGAATAGTTTTAATTGTGCATTATCAAAATTCTCCCACAGTGTGACTTCTTCCTGGAATACTCCATGTCAGGGAATTTCAATGGAAAGGACATAGGAGTCCAGGCATTCCTAGGAGTGAAGGCAAACTTGAGTAATTGCTTACCTTCTTTTAACTTCAATTTCTTCAGAGACAAAATGGGATAATAACAGCATCCTCATAAGATTAGTTTTGAGGATTAAATGAGATGATGTGTGTGTGAGGTGCCAGGCGAGGTATCTCCTAAAAAGCATTTTCTCAAATAATGATAATTACAAAATCAATATCGTTGAGAATGTGAATGATCCTTTTAGTTTCAACATGTCCATTATTCCCAGTATGTAAAATAGGACACTTACCTCCTCTCTTTCAATCGAATGCCGGAATTCCCTCCTTTCAGTTCCATATATTATCACTCTGGAAGTTATTATTTAAAAAAAAAGTGCCAAGTTAATTGACTGCAGGGATGTATGGTAAGAGAGCATTCACTGCAATTTGTTAAAAGATCCATGAAATGTGATCAACGGCCATCAAGTGATTCTTTTGTTTTTAATGGGAGAGCTAGATCTACAATGGACTGTTTTTCTTTCAGACTCTGCCTGAAAATTTGCTCTGTTAACATATCTTGTTGTGACATTGCAATTTTTGTTTTAAAATCCCTTTCTGTTAAAATGAAAACCAACCAACCAAAGTAAAAAGTACCATTTCCATGAACAAAAAGAAAAAAAAAAGTATCTGGGATTTATTTGCTTTTAGCTTCCAAACAAAATCCCATTTCCTATTAAAATATCTTGATGCATTGTGAACATAGTAGTCCTCAAATTTATATCTGAATCAAGTGTCTGTGTTTGCTAAATTTATATCTGAATCAAGTGTCTGTGTTTGCTAATCTCTTCACTGTTTCCTAACGGTTGTCTTCCTTTCTGCTGAAATAATAAATGGGTAAATAGTCGTACGTGGGATGCTTGCATCTTTAATATGCCAACACCTTCTGTCTTAGAGGCATATTGTGCCAGATGGAATGTTTCATAAACACTGTAACAGACAAATTACATTAGATACCCTGGCTAGCACAGTGACACACAGCACCTTGATATAACTCAATTTCGTCTTTGCCTACATCTCAACCATCGCATTTTAGATCAGCAATGGTGTAGTATAAACGATCATCTCTGAATAGAATGATAAATCCATCCACTATGTTTATAAAGCATTCAGCTTCTATTAATTTTTTTCATAGCAATATTTATGCTAATAGTCAAACCTCAGAATGGCAAAGCAAGATTATTTTTCCCACAAAACTATTCTCAAAAAGCAGTACCTCTTTCTGTGAGTATTGTAAGGATTATGAGAGGAAGCAATTGAAATAAATTTGAATCCTTGTTTTGGTATTTGCAGTTGAGCAAATGAATCAATGTAAACATTCTTTAAAGACCTTTTTAAGAAATTAGTAGCTTGAAGGTTGAAGATAAATAATTCCTACTACACAAACTATTATGACTTTTTGGTACTAAAAGAAGGAATATGTTTGTTTTCAATATATAAATGAGGAGAGTAACAGAACACTCAGAGGAAAATAGCAACTAGACAGACAGATAGATAGACAGACTGACAGATGGGTGGATAAATAGAAGGAGCTCATCTAACCCTCGGAAGTCAAGAATAGTATTTTTCCAGTTTAAGTAACAAAATTCTTTCTTGCACAGTCTAAGTGCTTAATTTAAGTGAGTATCTCTAGTTTAAAAGCTTTAGTGTAGATGTTGTTTTAGAGGGGAATTGATATCAGAAATTGCAAGCATTTAAAAGATAGAATAAAATATTCTTTAAAAAATTATTTACGACCAAGACAGAATTTTGACAGCCCCCTTTCCTCACAAAGACCCTTCTATTCCCTGTTGTCTGCCCTATTAACTTTCAGAGCACTTATCTGGAGGCCTAACTCTGAAGGCCAAGGATTCACAACAGACCCTCCCCACTTCCCATTATGGGGACCTTTTATAGGAATATGTTTCCATTCTCAAGACAAGGCGATAATTATTCTTCTTCATGATGTGGCTTGCCTTTACAATCTAGTTTATTATGCAATTTAGTAGAAACTAAGGAAAGCTTAAGAAATGCCTCATGAATTCATGGATTAAAATCATTGTCTTAATTGGGGCGCCTGGGTGGCTCAGTTGGTTAAGCGACTGCCTTCGGCTCAGGTCATGATCCTGGAGTCCCTGGATCGAGTCCCGCATCGGGCTCCCTGCTCAGCAGGGAGTCTGCTTCTCCCTCTGACCCTCCTCCCTCTCATGCTCTCTGTCTCTCATTCTCTCTCTCTCAAATAAATAAATAAAATCTTTAAAAAAAAAAAAAAAAATCATTGTCTTAATTGGACACTCCTTAATCTTATGAAGGAGACAATGAAATTTATAGCTGCATGATTAAGTGCAGAAATTGACAACTTTTTTCAATTAGTGGTCTAAAATATAATTTCAATGTGCTAGTGACAGTGAGTTAATTAAAATGTAAAGCACCGGTAAATTATGTAAATCAGAAATTGCATAAATCATAATCAAAATTCCTAAAATTCTCTCCCTTTAAAAAAATAATTTTGTAGTAAGCATACACTTGGAAATGTGTGATCAAAGAAAATGTGTTATGAAAACAAACGCAGCCAATGATTTAAAAAACATACTCTGCAAATGGCAAAGTATGTTTTTTAAAAACACTTGATAAATCATGACTGTTCTTTTTGCTGACTTAATCAGCTATTTTACAAAGAAAATATATATGTGATTAGTTTAAACTTTAGTTATCATGATTTAATATGACCATCAGTTAGAACAAAGAATCTGATCTGATTTGATAGCAGATCTCTTTTTAAAAATGTTTTCTATTATAAAATTAACATAACACATTTTTAGAAATTACTTTAAAAAAAGGGAGAAACACCCATAATCTTATAATCTTAACAGCTTAACACACATTTTGTTGTACGTTTTTAGTCTAATTTCCTATTCATTTTTTTATGCAGTCAGCCAATTTATACAGAAATGTTCTTTTTCTTATTTTCTGTTGTATAGTCAGCATTTTGAGTCTACTAGTCTTTATAATACTCAATTTTAATGGTTGAAGAATATCCCATTTTGTAGTTTTAAACCATCCCCTTATTATTGGACACGGGCATTTTCTTATCTGTAGGTTTTATTGTAATTTGAATAGAATTGCCACTTTAAAAGTGGTCCTAAGATGTAGAATTGCTAGCTTAAAGCCCATGAACTTGAAATATTTCCTTTTGGCTATGCTTATTTCTTGTTAGACTTTGAACAAAGGATACTTAGTACACATTTAAAAAATATATAAGTGAATGGATATTACTGTTAAGGTGTTCTGTCCATTCTAAAAGTATTCCCAAAAAGCTTATGAAAGCTATGGAGTCATGTGGAACTGAATTGAACTCCTCTTACTTATTTGTGACCCAAGGCAAACTGCTTACGTTTTCTTGGCCCCGGTTCTTCCAAGTGTACAAAAGTACAGTATTGGTATCTACCTTTGAGGGTCTTTGCTTGAATATTAAACAAGAAAATGCATGAAAAGTACAGTACCAAGCTAACTGTATCGCAGTAACATTCCTTAATTCCTTAAAAATCAATGTTGATATTGATGGTAATATCTAATCAGTCCCTCAGTAAATAAATTCATTAAACAGCACATCTAAAAATGTTTTTGGCTAAACATTTTTAGCTAAATGCCTGATTATTAAATTAACACAACTAACTAAAGTGTGCTAAAACGTCTCAGATGGGCCAAGCTTTTATGTGCCCCTGGAACTGACCAGTATTGGGGGCATCACATAAACTCTCTGGATCAGATAGCTGTATGATTCACTGAACTGGCCAGGCGGTCGGTCTGAACTGGCTCGTGAGACGGTATTTATCAAACAGATGTGACTCTGAGTGACGTGGATGGCTATAGGCATTCACATCTCACACTCCCACAGTGACATGAGGATGTAATGTGCTCCTCTCAAGCTTTAATTTGGCAAGGGATCTCTGCCTCTGAAAGCAAGGATGTGACAGCTGTCTGAGCAGGCACCCAATATAAGGGAGGAATTACACAGCTGCAAAGACAGGGCTCTGCTCCGTCATTACCATCATCATCATTTAATATTTATCAGGGTGTCCACAACGTGCCTCTGCCTTACAGGCTGCAGGCATCCTTACGCCTCAGGAGAGAGAAACAGATGAAAGCGAGCACATGCCGAAGATGAAACAAACACCCACACTCCATCAAGTGTACCAGCACTATTTAGAAAGATGCTACTTATTTCTGAGTGCCGAGATTGTACATGCCGGT
Source organism: Phoca vitulina (assembly GCF_004348235.1). Lineage (NCBI taxonomy): Eukaryota > Metazoa > Chordata > Mammalia > Carnivora > Phocidae > Phoca > Phoca vitulina. The sequence goes on along the minus strand of NW_022589713.1, from coordinate 31,222,363 downwards.
GGGAAACTTCCCAGCCAGCAACAGCAGCCCTTCAAAAGGAGAAGTAGCAAAGGTGAGACTGGGGGATCTTTTTGAGCAATGATCCTGATACAAAGATAAGGTTGAACACTATTTGGAAAGTATGCTCTCCCTCTCTCTTTTTTTTCCCTCAGACGTGAGGTGAAAAAAGTGGATGGGACATCTTATTTTTCAAGTGCCACACTCAAGATGTTAAATCACTTGGAGAATGCATTCATTTCTGGGAGGTTGCTGTAGAGTAATGGCAAACAGCCCGTACTGAAGCAAGGGTTTATAACACTATCCGCAATTTTTATTTTTTTTATTTTTTATTTTTTAAAGATTTTTTATTTTTTTTATTAGAGAGAGAGAGTACAAGCGCGGGGAGCGGCAGGCAGTGGGAGAGGGAGAAGCAGACTCCCTGCTCAGCAGGGAGCCCGATGCGGGGCTCGATCCCAGGACCCCGGGATCATGACCTGAGCCCAAGGCAGACGCTTAACCGTCTCAGCCACCCAGGTGCCCCCACTATCCACAATTTTTAACTGCATACTTTTTTCTAACAATTTGTTAATGTTTTTGACAGTAGGAGAAATTATGGAAAGTATAAAATAATTAAGGAAAATGATTCCTTAAATCCTTAAATCCACCATGTTTAACATTTTGTTTACTGCATTTCCATTCCGTCATATATCCATTTGGGAAAGACTTTCCTTCTGAAACTTTTAATTTTCTTTTCATCATTAAAATGTAAGAACTTTCTCATTAAATATGAAATTGTTTCTATTATTCTTTTTAATAGCTAATCAACAAGAAATTCTTTATGATAAATAACTAAAAATTCTATTTCCTGGAACAAAAAGTCATGCCCATTTTTAATTTTGATGGACACCAACCAGTCTTTAAAACACACACATATACAATAAAAATCTACTCCCACAAGTAATATATGAGAATTTCCATTTGTTTATGCCCTCGCCAAGCCTGGATACTGGCTAAAGTTTGACATTTTTTGTTGTTATGATTTGCAATTCTTTGATAAAAATTGGCTAAAGAATTATTTCGTATGTTCATCAGCCATTTTAGATTTTTATTATGTGAATATATTGTTTATTTCACCACTTAAAATCTGGCTATCTTTTTTTTTTTTTTTTACTGATCTGTGCTAGCTCTTTACATTTTCTGGTGTCAAAGCAAACATTGCACCACACAAAATTAAACACATAAGGCTAACGCAATAGCGTAGAGGACAGAACTCAGACAGAACTCGACTCTGCCTAATTGAAGGGCAGGGAAGTTTTAAGTACTGGGGTGAGAGGGAGAACACAGGTCATCTGTGTTTACTAAGTAGCTTTACCCAGGCCCCAAATTGGACCAAGGAACTTGAAGAGAAGGTCATGGAACAGCATAAGTTATACAGAGAGAGAGAGAAAGAGAGAGCACGTGAGCACAAGCAGGGGGAGTGAAAGGCAGAGGGTGAAGCGGGCTCCCTGCCCAGCAGGGAGCCTGATGTGGGACTCAATCCCAGGACCCTGGGATCATGACCTGAGCCTAAGGGAAACTCTTAACCAACTGAACCACCCAGGCATCCCTGTGGAAAAACTTAATACACTGTCTTACACATTGGAAAAAAAAAAAAGTAAACTTTCTCATATAGTCCTGACAGGAGGGACACTCATACTTTCCCAAAGAAACTAGAGATACGTGAAGTTCTATCTCCCTTGAAGATTACATTTTGAAGAGGTAGCTCCCACGTCCTTGAGAAAGACATGCCTGAGTCATAAAACTGGCAGGAGATTTTAAAAAATTTTATAGAGAAGATTCTGGGAAGATGGCAGTGTAGGAAGCACCAGGAATCTATCTCCCCTCCTAGACAACAATTGCACTGGCAGAAGCTGTCTGTTGTAACTGCTTTGGAAATCTAGAGTCTCCTGAATGCTTGCAACTTCCCAGGGAAGATGTGGTGGTAAATTGTGGTTTATTTTGCTTAATTTCATCTCTTTTCACAGTAGCAGCTACCTATCCCCATCCCTACTCACGGCAGACAATCACGCACCTGCTGTACACACACACACCTTGTGGGAACCAGAATGGACAAAAGCACCCTGTCCTCCAAATATTTGGATCTGGGCTTTAATTGCTGACTGCTGCTTCTGGTCACAGAGGTGCAGACAAAAAAGCTGTGGCCATTGTTGTTGCATCTTCCCCCATTATTGTGAGATGTCCCCAACACACACCAACTGAAGCAACTTCCAGGGGATTTAAAGGGCCAGTGCCCTTCCTCCCTTATCATTTTTCCCTTTGCCCCCCTTTGGGAGTCAGACATTAAGGACTAGAACATGCAAATGGGGGATACTGTTTAATGGGTACAGAGTTTCATTTTCACAAGATGAAAAGAGTTATGGAGATGATGATGGTGGTTGTAAACATTATGAATATTACCATGTACACTTAGTAAACATGGTAAATTTTATGTTATTTTACCACAGTAAAAAATGGTAAAAAAAGATTTACATATATCCCAAAGGGGCAGGAAAAAAATTTACAAGCTTTCTAAAGAAAATGTTCTAAGAAAAAGTAGGTCAGGGACTAGAATCAGGAAGAAACTGAGGGGAACATTAAGGAAGGTTGTTTTTGTCACAGGATATCATTCCCTTGAAATATATATTACAAATATTTTCTCCAGGTCTGTCATTTACATTTTAACTTCACTTATATGTTTTTTTCTGCAGAAGAATTTTAATTTTTATAGTAATTAAGGATTTTATGACTTATGTTGGTTTAAGAAGATTCCTTCTAAGTTAAGGAATATATTTTTTCTGTTTTCTAATTTTTTTTTTTTTTTGTATATTGGTATTAATTCATCTGAACTTGTTTTTTTGAAACTAATATTTTTCTCCAAATTTTATGGCAAAATATCCTAATCCTACTTGTTTAAAAGTCCATCCTTTCTTTTCAAAGTGTTAATGCCAGCTTTATTTTTTACCACGTTGTGTTAGTCACAGGGCTACTACTGGTTTCACTCTAGTCTACCGTTGTATCTGATTAGGATTCATGCACGAGGAGAAGCCAACCATGTAAAGAACAGTAAAAGAGAGTGTTCTGGGCTGAGAAAACAGAAAATGTAAAAGTCCTGAGAAGGGAAAGATCTCATTATCTCATTTTTAAAGAATGAGCAGGATGTTGGTATGTCTAGAGTATAGTAAGTCAAGAGGAGAATGGTTCAAGATGAAATTTAAAAGATGAGTGGAGCCAGATCATGTGGTTGGTGGTGCCTCTGGCTGGTGAAACTCACAAGAAGTGTGGGTGAAAAGTCTCTGGTCACTGCTTCTCTGGAGAAGATTAGAGATAGATAAGGTCTGCCTCTTCTCCAGGCCACCCTGGACCTCTGTCCTCCTCAGACTAGTTAGGCCTTCGATGGGATACAAGAGAACCTCCACTGGATGGTCAGGGAAATCTCGGAAAACACAGTGTGGAAAAAGAGAGGTGGAAGTTCTATCTAAATTACTTGATCGCTTAGATTATACAAAGACTCTTCCAGACTCAGCTGTTGAAATGAGTGTCCTGTAGCTGCTTTCTCTCTCCAGACCCCAGTGTCCATTCATTCCCATTTCCTCCCCACGGCACTTTTAAATTCCCCAGAACCACACCGTTAGACGTTCCCTAACAAAACGCACTGCTCTTCCAGGGATAAGGAGCTTCATCCTCCTTAGAATCCCTTACAAAACTGTGAGCCATGGGATTTAATTATATTCCAGATGATCCTACCACAAAGATACCTGAGGAAGAGGCAGAGTTCATCAGGTTCCATCAAAGTATTACCTGTGATTCCCTAAAGTTTTAATATCCAATGATATCTCTCTGTTATGGTATTTTCCTTCTTTCAAATGGCTTTCAAAATTAATCTAATATACGATTATTTAAAGATCTATACTTGTATCATGGATTGCATGCAAATATCTAAAGAATAATTTAAAACTTCAGAGCCTTTGGTATATTTTGGTTGGGTGGGTAGGAACTGGTCATATATATACTCACAGGCAAAGGCTTAAAAATTTGAAGATGATTATGGTGATAAAACCGTACACTTAAAAAATGTATACATGTATGATCACATGTACTATCACATTTGAGTTTCACAACATCCTTAGAGGATAGGCTTAATTATTATTATCCCCACCTTACAGCTAAGAAACAAGTTCAGAAAGAAATTGCTTTCTTTTTTTTTTTAAGGATTTCTTTATTTTATTTTAGAGAGAGAAAGAGAGAGATGAAGAGTGCAAGAGTAGAAGGAGGGCCAGAGGGAGAGAGAGACTCTCAAGCAGACTCCCTGCTGAGCACAGAGCCCACTGTGGGGATCAATCTCATGACCCATGTGATCATGACCTAAGCTGAAACCAAGAGTCGGATGCTCAACTGAGCCACCCAGGCACCCAAAGAAATTACTTTCTTAATGACATATATGGGCACAGAAGATGAATCTTGAACCCAGCTTCTCTAACTCTGTGACTATATGTAGCTCTTTCAAGTATACTCTTCTGTCCTTCTTCTATTTTACTAGGGAAGGAGCAATATTGTCACCGTACTCTACATTTTTTAAGGGCTACTATTAGGCAAATGAACAATTAGCTGACTATTATAAAACCAAAAAACATCGTTACTTTTTATTCATGAAGGCAGAAAGATTATGCTAACAGAACCTTGAACTAATGAATAACCTTTTATCATGAATTATAATGTAATACCTGTAACATTTAGCTATAACAATATTTTAATTTAGTGAAGCTTTCTGTGGTAATGTTAGCACACTTACATGAAAATCAAGCAAAAAGAAATATTGAAAGAATCTTAATGGAAGCCATTACACAGACAACCTACACTCTCAGAATATTTATAAGTAAAAGAAAAAATATTCTATTTCCCCATTTAAGAAATGAAAGAAAGTCAGACAACTTTGGCCTGAGGTAAACTTGAGAAGCCACTGATCGCTTACTTGGACATATTTTTGGAATCTCTGTGTTCATCCTCCTCCTTCTTTCCTTGTGATTCCTCTTCACCATTTCTCCTACCTCATCTGGAACATTTCCATGACAGTGTCCATCCAGATACATGAGTGTTCTCTGGCAATGTGCCTTTTAGAGTGGTCTTTACTGTATTTTGAAGATGGCATTAGCTCTTTAGGGAAAAAAAAAAAATAAGGGCAACTCCTTAATTATAAGCTGAGTTTCCAGGCAACAAGTGCTACCCCTACTGTGTCATTTGGTCATATACATTCTGTTATGTAGGCACTGGTTAGTATATGTGGAATAGTGAGTATTTCTTTTGAATATTATAATTTAAGAACTGCTTGAGTACACTGGAGACGGTAACTTGCTCCCTTTGTTATAGTAAGAGATTAGAGTTTATATTCTTAATTCACGGTTGCTGCCTTGTAACCAAAACTCTTCAGAAACATGGGTCATTTGATTTTCTTACAGCTAAAATTTAAGAAGAATAATACTTGGCACATAGTTAATAATGCAAAGGGATACCGAACATGTATTTGGGAGAGAAAACACTCTTTTCTCAGTTGAACAGATAATTTTCAACACAAAACCTCTCTGACAAATTGAGCTGGGCAAATTGGCCATTTCAGGTCAGCCTGGCTGCTCTTGATGTATTCAATACAGAACAATGTCATAATAACACTGCATTTTATATCTACAATCCCCATGCACTATAGAGGAGGTCCCCTAGGTGCTAAAGAAGATTAATAGCAGTGAGAAAGTTGTACAATAAACTCACAAATAATTTAGCCATGCCAAGGCGATTTATAATACACTCTTTTGTGTGGAAATAACACAACAAACAAAGAAAACAAACCTCAAATTAGTGTGTGCGCATATATATAAAGTATATATAAAGTATATATATATATACTTTAAATTATATATTTACATATACATAAACACATAGTTTAAGAGACCAGAAAAGGAGGTTGACTGGGATAGCAATTTGTCTCCTCATAGCCAGGAGGTCCCATTTCTCTTTAGCAACAGTACAGATAAAGTCCTCTTGATTGATTTTTTTTCTGTGGTTTGAGCTATGGTTCTGAGGCTCTTTGTTGAGCATTCATAGCCAGATTAGGATTCCAGATAAACTATGGTCCCTGTTTTAATTAAGACCAGTAGGCAGCCATAGGAGTTCTTTTAAAAGAGTTACAGTGTATTTTCTCCACGAAGAGAATCAGGAAGCTGGGGCACAATGAGAAAGAGAATGAAAAGTAAAGGAAATGGGAAAATGCATTGGATGGTACCATTGATTGTTACCAAAAATTAATTTGTTCTTTTTTGTGAACCTTTTCATCAGGAGAATCTCCATCAAGTGCAACATGATGTTTCCAATGAATGTCCTCAAGGCAACAGGAGTAAAAATTCATTCTGTGCTGCAGCAAATGCTAACCCTGAAATTGAACAGAAGAGATCAATTCAAGTCCAAACAATAACATTTAAACAAATAATAAGAAAGACTCCAGATCAAGGGATGATATAATTAAAAGGCAGCCTTTTGAAAACTGAAAAGGTTTGGGGTTAAAAAAATTAAGTTTCAATAAAAAGAAAACTGTTGAAAAAAATGTAATCATATTTCAAAATTCACTTTTAGAGAAAAAATATATTTTTTTACACATTCAATTCAGAATGGGATATTGAACCTGAGTATACAGAGGATAGCAAGGACTGCTTTAGAGTGTTTTCATTATAATTGCTTTGATTTTCTTTGTTACAATTTCTTGCAAGATCTCAGAGGGCAGATGATGGTTATCTCCATTTTTTTCAGAGAAAGAAATGGACACAGAGACATTCAGTGATATATAACCAAGTGGCAGAGATAGAAACATTGGTTTTGTGAGTCCTTATCAAACATGAGTTCCTATAAAACAAGCATTTTTAAAAAAGCAAATGACAACATAGTAACAATATTTTCATGAAACAGTTTCTGATTTAAAATCAAAGTTTAATTTAAATAATACATGATTTCTAAACTTTGGTCCCTAGTTTTGAGAGTTAGGGTTGACATGTTTCTGATTAATATATGGATCACCTTGAGTGAATATGTGTAATATTTTAAAGGTTTTTTTCAGTTGTAATTTTGAAATAATTTTAGACTTAAAACAATTATACAAATAGTACAAAGAATCCCTATGCCCTTTACCCAGATTCTTCAAAATATAACTAGAATTCACTGATCAAAATCAGGAAATTAACCTTGATACAATATTAATATTTAAATCTATAGACCAATTTTGCCAATTGACCCACCAATGTTCTTGTACTGACACAGGATCTAATATAGGATGAGGGTTCATTTTGTTGCCATGGATTCTTATTTTCCTTTAATCTGGAAAGGTTCTTTCATTGACCTTTGTCTGTCATAACCTTGATATTTCTCAAGAGTACTGGAGAGTTAATTTGTAAAATGTTTCTTGACTTATTGTGATGTTTTCTCATGACTATGCATTTTTGGTAAGAATACCTACCACAGAAATTATGCTGTGCCTTCTCATGGTGTCATGCTTTTCTCACGCTCATGATGTCCGTATATCTTATTATTGGTAAAGTTAAGGTCATATCTGTCAGATTTCTCCACTGTAAATTACTATTTTTTTCTTTTTGTATTTAGTAAGTATGTGGGGAGATGCTTTGAAATTATGTAACTATCTTATTTCTCATCATACTTTGGTGTAGCATCCATAGATGATTCTTGACTGAAACAATTATTATACATCTTTTATTCTAAATGTATTGGTTGGAATTCTGCTTTAAAGCAGAACCATACCCTCCCCACCATTTATTCATTCTTTCAATTTTTCAATCAGTATGAACTCATGGCTTCTTATTTTACTCTATGGGTAAACTATCTAGTACTATCATTATTTATTTTCTTTCTTTTTTTCTGGGACATTTTGAAAATCAATCTGTTACAAGTGTCAGAAAAACAGGTTATAAAGGTAAATCAATGTGACCTGGTAAGATTCCTTTTAGGGCTAAAATATGCTATGGATGTTCCCACACATTGGAATGTGTCTGAAGTGCAATTTGCTACCACACCTTCCTTTGCTTGAATTATATTTATGAACCTAGAGACCATTACTGGGTTTAAAAAAATAGTTTTTCTGAGCTGAAGTCTGATGATCTGCCCTTAGGCTAATCCTTGGGCTCAGCTAGATACTGCCTTGCTCTACTTCTAATCCTGCCTCAGGCTAACACCCAGAGCCCTTCACAGATCCCTTCCTTATATGCCCTGGGAAGCCCAAACACCAAAAGTCCTTTTAGCTTCATGTTTCTAATTTTTCAAAATAACAACATCATCAGTCCCTCCTCGGGTGGCCCTTCAAGATGTGTAGGCTGTTATCTGGGTTCTCCCCAGTAGAGATCCTGAGACCAGGATTCATTTGTAAGTAGTATATTTGAGAAGTTCCGATAACACAGACAGAGACATGAGAAACAGAATGGAAAGCAGCTAGTGGAACGTGTGCTCTTCAGCCAGCTGACACAGTATACAAGTGGAGCTAAATTCTGCTTGGACTCTGGAAATTGATACAAAACACACACATCATAATTAGGCAACCTGAAGTGTGAGGCAACCAGAATATTTATATACTAATTCTGGAGAACCGATGGTTGAGAGCTGCTCCTGGAGGTGTTCCTTCGTCAGTATTCTACCTTTGTGTGTGTGCATACACATGAGCACATAGACAGTGTGGTTTTCCATGGTTTCGGGGAGGGGAGGTTGGGGAAGCCAGTATCTACAGAGTTCCAAGTACTGGAATTTGGGGATTGGCTAGAGATACCGAAAGATGACAGAGTTATGGGTGGGGCAATGATAAGGTCTGCTACTCAAGCCCTTTTGCATATTTTATTTAATGCTCAAAAAGAATCATGCCAAATAGGGAGAATAGATATCATTTTCATTTTATAAATCAAGTAGCTGAGGTTTGGAGAACCCAAGTGACAACCTTAAGGTCACATACTATAATGTATGTACATGAAGGATAGGGCTAGACAATTGCAGAGCATAGGAGAAAAATACAATCTTCACTTCCCTATTCTAAAGCACAGAGTTGCTGGTATTAAGTTGACCCTTACAAGAAAGAGATTTACTCCTTAGCTTTCTAAAGTGGGCCCGGGACCTCTCAGCCACAGGAAGTCCTCAGACTTACTCCCAAGTGCAAAATGGCATGAACCATCCCCATTTCTCAGTGATTTACATTTTGCTGCTCTGCTTAATGGATACCACTGAGTAATGACCTATATTTCATTTCTTGCTGACTTTACCTGCTCATTAGCAGTTTCTATTAAAGTCCTAATGTACCAAAGCAAATGGCTGATCAGGAGATGGGCACATACGGCCCCAAAGTTTCCTTAGAGTAATCCACCATGATACACAGTCAAGCTAATGCCTTGAATCTAAAAAGTAGGAAATGCCTGAGCTAATTCAGCACTAAAAACAAAGGAAGTGTTCCATACTTTTAATAGACATAAATGCAATTATAGATCTAAGAAACAAGAACAGAATTATTGGACAGTCAAATGATATTAATGAGTTCATTTATTTACTCAGCTTATTAGTTATATAGTTCATCTATTGATTCCTATTATGTGCCTAACTCTATGGTAAGCACCAACACTACAAAAATACATGTCGCTGTCCCTGTTTTTACAGAACACACTGTTAGGAAAGTATGAAATGCAAGGAACTTCCTGAAAATTGGAAACACTTGTGATGCAAAATGATGTAGTCTACAATGGAATACAGGATGGTATAAAATGAAACTGGAATGACAGATTGGGTCTAGATCGTCAAGAGCCTTTAATGTGATGACAGGGATTTTGGATTGTCTTAGGTAACAAGGAATCACTGGATTTTACTTTAAAGCAGTGGGATGACTTAAAAACAATATCAAGAAATTGAAGAAAATTATTTCTCCCTCAAACAATTAGGCAATCTGGTTCTTGAGCACTATTCTCTCCTTCAAAGAAATGCCATGTTATTAAAAATGACCTCATAATTATATGGGTCATTTGGTCACAACTTCTGAGTAACTTTGCCTTGTTTGTCTTCTTGGAGGGCACGTCCTTTGCTTGCTGATATTTCACCCATGACTCTACCCCACCTGCAGAAAGCATTGAAAAATCTGTAGATAAATGTGCGGAATGATTTAGGCTCTGCATCTTTGTATTGCTTTGTCTCTTGAAGAATTTTCTCAAAGGAAATTCTGAGTATGTCCCTGCAGAATAATTCTCTTATTGGCTCAGTGAAATAATGAAAAATGGAAGATGAGAATGCCTAAGAAGAATATCAACACCAAAAACATATAATTATTGAGGTTTTGTTATGTGCCAGGCACTATGCCAGGCATTGCAGGTGGAATTGTGAATAACATGGGTAGATTCATTCCCATCTTAATCTGACATTTGGGTAAATGGGGAAGCAGAGCTGAATCACGAAAAGAGCATGAGATTTGGAGACAGAGATGTGAATGCCACATTAACTCTAAGAAAAGTGCCTCACTTCTTGGTCTTAATTTATTGTTTATAAAATGGAGATAAGATAGTCTATTTTTTATAACTCTCAGTCCCCTCAATCTCTTTCCACTAACTCTGCTCTATTCAAGTATTTATCTATTCTTTAAAATTTATGACATGTTTCTATATTTGTTTACTTCTCCCCTCATTAAAATGTAATTTCCATCAGGGCAGAGATCTTACCAGTCTTGGCTACTGTGGTAGAGAGAATAATGTTCCCTCAAAGATGTCCATGTTCTAATCTCTAGAAACTGAATATGTTATATGACATGGTGATGGAGAATTAAGGTAGCAGATTGAATTAACCTTGCTAATCCGCTGATATTACGATAGGGAAATTACTGGGATTATCCAGGTGTTCAGATAAAAGACCAGAGTGGTAGCAGTGTAAAGACTCAGCTCAGCATTGCTGGCTTTGTAAATCAAAATATGAGTCCACAAACCAAGGAATGTGGGTGACTTCTAGAAGCTGGAAATGGTAAGAGAGTAGACTCTCCCCTAGAACCTCCAGCAGTAACACAGACCTGCTGACACTTGAATTTAGCCCAGTGAGACCCAGTGAGTTCCAGGGATGTATAATAATTTTGTATTGCTATAAGCCACTAAGTTTGGGACAATTTGTTACACCAGCAATAAGAAACTAATATTGCTATTCAGGACTTTTTTCCCTACTATTCTGTCACTTAGTGCCTAGAATAGTGATTGTAACATAGCAACAAATAAATGTGTATGCGTATGCATGTGTATTTTATAAAGTAATGAAAAATTTTTGTATTTTTATAATACAAAATCAAGTGGAATATGACACCACAATTTAAGAGGGCACAGAAAACTATAAGTAAAACACACACAGATATGAACATATAAAGGCCAAATATGTATCAAGAGATTTAATGTAAAATTATTTAATTAAAATTAGAACCAATATTTTACACAGATATAAAAAGATACATATTATTCCACAGAAAGTATCTTAGTGCTTTGGTTTAAGAACACAAAATTTTAGTAACATTTTTTAAGGAAAAGGCACTGAAAGACCTTCTGATAAACTACTGTCACATGTTTTTATCAATTACTGCTTTGCCAAGCCTTTCTTGTTTTTAGTATTACATGAGAGCTGAGACGACATCACTGAGAATAGAAGTAAAAGAGGTACAGTAACACTGACTTGATACTGGTATTTTCTGGGTAGTGTTTCCTTCTCACCATCACGGTCATTCTCATGTCTCTCCAATTTTTTTAAAGATTTTATTTATTTATTTATCTGAGAGAGAGAGATACAGCAAGCAGGGGGAGGGGCAGAGTGAGAGGCAGAGAGAGAATCCTGAGCAGACTCTGCTGTGCATGGATCTGGACATGGGTTCGATCTTATGACCCTGAGATCATGACCTGTGCCAAAATCGAGAATCAGACGCTTAACTGACTGAGACATCCAGGTACCCCTCATCTCTCTCCATCTTAAAGAGATTTCATTACATAATCACATTTCAGTATTCATATTCCTTTTCCCTAAATTAAACACCAAGCAACTCACTAATCTTATTTCACCATAAAGGTAAGATAAGGTAGACAGAAAATAAACAAAGATAGGCACAAGATAAGTCTGGAACAGCTTTTTGTGCCTTAAAATAAGAGATCAGTCAATGAATTACGGAAATATGTTAAAAATTCTCTTGAGCCAGTTTAAAGGGACTCCAAGTGGTCAAATCTGGGACAGCTAGAACATAAAAATAAGTTATATTAATGGACTATAGTTCATTGAATAAAACAAAAAATACATGAATCAAAAAAGATACAAGTAAATAAATGGAAGGAGAAAGGAAATCTCCTTAAAAACAAAACATCAACTAGTATGTGTAGAATAGACAATAAAAATAGTCATCCATAGATGCTAACATTAGTGAATACAAGTTTGAGGAGGCAAAAGATGTATAATATCAAAGTATTACCCCACAGATTATTCTTAACTACAAAGGGAAAAAATAATAGCATCACAGTGGAGAAATCTGGAAGGAATCATTGAAACAAGTAGCCACAGATATCACTAGTTTGGGGTAAATCAACACCATGCTGTTCCTAAGATGTGCTGGGAAAGATACATTTCTGGGGTATTCCTACCAAAAATGTACATAACCTGAATAAAACTGTGAAGAAATATCAGGCAAATGCAAACACCTTCCATACAACAGTTGGCCTGTGCTATGTCAAAGTATCAGACTGGGGGTAATTTTCCAGGAAAAAATGATCTAATAAAAGATGACAAATAAATATAATTCCCTTGGATCTTAAAGTGGATCCTGAACCAAGGGAAAATAGTCATAAAGGACATTATTGGGGCAACTGATGGAAATTAAATAGTGACTGGGAATTATGTGAAAGTACTGAACCAATTTTAAATTTCCTGATTTACATAATGGTACTGTGGCTAAATAAGAGAATATCCTTATTCTTAGGAAATTCACATTGAAATGTTTAGAGATAAAAGAGATACACATGTCCAGCATAGTATCAAATGGGGTAAATATATAGAATAGGTGAATGTAAATAAGTGATATACACATTCCTTCAGTATTCATGTGACTTTTCTGTATATTTGAAATTACAACAGAATTTAAAATCATAAACAGTTCTGTTACGGAACCCGGGCTGCATCGCCCGACGGAAGAACCAAGCGGCACTCAGAGATCTTGGAGGATAGGAGGTTTATTTAACACCGGTGGGCTCAGAGAAGAGTGGTCTCCAAAAGTCTGAGCCCCGAGCACAAACAAAGGGGGCAATTTATACACTTCTACTTCTGCATACTTGGCACTTTTGGCACGTGGGCGAAGTGGGGCAGGGAGAAGAACCCGGATTGGTGTGCGCGGGAAGCAGAGCAGGGAGAAGAATCTGGAAGAGCCCAGGGGCAAGGACTGGGACTCTCTTGTTGGCTCGGTCGGCCATCTTAGGACACAGATTTTCCTTATCAATACCAATTAGTTTAGATTTGATAACTTGCAGAGAGGCTGACAGTCAGTGCCAGGCATTGATAAAGCTATGGAAACACAGTGAGCCAGTGGAGGTAGTATTTATATTGTTACACCTGCCTTGAAGAGGGAATTGATAGTATCTAATAACTGATGAGTTTTATACTTGTGGTAGGCTGAATAATGTCGCCGCAAAGATATACACATCCTCATCTCTGGAACATGTTATGTGATAAAAGAAACTTTGCAAGGTGATTAAGTTAAAGGTCTTGAAGTGGGAGGTAATCCTGGATTATCTGGGTGGGCCCAACATAATCACAAGAGTCCTTTTAAGGAGACAGAAGTAGAGGGTCAGAGTCAGAAGGAGATTTGAGTTGAGTGGAGAGAAAAAAGATTTGCACTATGAAATGTAGGTGCAATATGATATCCTATATGTAAATTCTTAAAACATTAAAAATAGCACTCTATATTAAGGAGACATATATGCAAAAATGTATGCCTATAATATGAAATCATGTATGGAAAGAATGCACATTCAATTAAATGTCACATCTGGAAGAAAGAAGGGGACTGAGTTGGGGAGAGGATACCCAGATGATTTGATCAAATAAACAGAAAAATTAATAAGACATGATTAATAGATATGAACATTGAGGAGAGAAGAGTAAGATCAATATTTGTAAACTCAAGTAAATATTTGTTGAAAACTGTAAGCAAGAGTCGTAATAAAAATGGAAGAAGAGCATGTTTTTGGGAAAATGTAATAATTTCTGATTTTGATCTCCAGAGTTTGGTGACGTTCTCTAAATGTCTTCAGAGGGTGATGCAAATATATCTATGATACTACCATTGTCCTCGAGATGATTATATTATGGACCAGGGGTAGGCAACATTATTCTGTAAACGATCAGATAATAAATATGTTCGCCTTTGAAAGCCATATGTTTTCTATTGCAACCATTCAATTCTGATGTTATTGCATGAAAGCAAATGTAAACAATACATCAATGAATGAGTGTAGCTGTATTCTAATAAATTTGTATTTACAAATACAGGCAGTAGGCTGAATTTGGTCCACAAGCTGTACTTTGCTATCTCCTATTAGACTCAATATTTCACATTTCTTCACATAATATTGGCTATAGCTTCACTAACCTATTGATTGAAAAAACATGCATGCATGGATAAATTTATGAGCCCCCTTCAATAATTCCATTCCTCCCCAGGGGCTGAAGGTTTAGGCCTGGGGAACCACTGTTATGGTGGAAGTAAATCAAGTGTGCAAATAATTAAAACACAGAAGTGAACACACTAGAAAAGAGATTTGAACACAGGTCTTTGGGAATTTACCTAAGAAGGTAATCAGTAGGGTGTTGGGGAATGTTTGGTATGTGAGTGGGGTGTGGCTGGATGTGTACAAGCATGCTGAAAATTACATGAGCCAAGAAAGGCAGGCAGCCCAAAAAACATGTGTATATAAGCAAGGAAGGAGAGAATAGGGGTGATGCTGTTGTTTGGTGAATGTGCAGACTACATGAAGGGGTGAGAGGTTAAAATGCTCTCAGAACGTAATTTGGAAATTAGGTCTTCAAGAGCCTTAAGCGTTAAGTCTAAGACCTATGTTTTTGGAATTGGTAATTTCTCGCTACCACATAAATCTTAGGATACTCTATTAATTTGCACCATAAGACAGTTCTCAATGTTCAACTTGCTGAGAAAATGGTTGAAATTGCTTTCAAGATATAGGGTCCTTTTTTTTAGATCTTTTTTGTTTTATTATTTTTTGGCTTACAACACTCTGGAAAAATGTGTTCATAAACTCCAAGACCTTTCAAGATATCAAATGCATTTTTAAAAACTGATGAATAATAATGAAAATGACCTAAGAGCTTTCTTACTCTTTCTGCCAGCTTATTGTTGTCCATATTAATATACGTTGCAGTATCTTATCTACTCTGGTTTAAAAATCCACTAGGGATGAAACTATTGAAGTAATTTGCAGTTTCTTCCCTTGACAAGCTATCACTGTGGTCAGATCAATTTCTCGTATTTTTGGAGTAAATTTTTTTCTCTTAACACCAGCCTATAATTCCTTGTTTCATTGCTAAGAAGGAGATTTCTTCCTTTCAAGCTTTGTTTATCTTTTAGTATGCTTTCCACATGCAGCTTCATAGTTCATCATATTATAGCTTCAGAGTTGAATCATATTATACTAGGCAAATCCAGCAATCTAAGTATTTCTTAATATATCAGCCTTCCCTGACGCCTTCCCATGATGTATTATGTTGCCAGGAAAAGCCCAAGCACATCACCAAATATTGCCTTCTCTGTTTCCTCTCACTTGGCTTTTGGCACAAGAAACAGTGTTTGATGTCTATCCACATGACAGAAAAATAACCATGATTTTAACAGGAATTTTAAAAAATGAAAACAAACAACCCCAAAACAAACAAACTATATGACTTTTTCAGTTTTTAGGCTAAAAGCATGTTTGGGATTATGTGCATGTTTCTGTCTTTGTGTGTGTGTGTGCATGTGTGTGAACATAGATGAATCATAATAATATCCCAGGACTCTAGTTAACCTGAAGAAAACAATATTAGCAAGAAGCAATTATTATACACACTGTGTTTAAGTATTAGTACTTGTATTTACAAAGAATTACCTAACTTGGGGTATACTTAGGAATAGTGTTTACTATTCCTTCGCAGAAATCAATGAAAAACAAAGTGGGAGTCTTGTAGGCAGAAAAGGAATCATGGGGGAGAAGATCAAACTAGACAACCAAAAGGAGAAAGAGTGGTATTTGTGATAATCTTTAGAGCACTCCTTCTCAGAGACTCGAATACTTGATTCCAACTAATTCCCCACTGTCTTAACAACATACCCTCTCTGACTTGAATGTCAATTTGCCTGTCCTTGGTCATGCTCCTGGTTTGTTTTTATCTCTACTAGATAGCATTTTTCAATGTATTATCATTCTGTGCGTATCTCCTTTATTCTCCCTTCCAGGTCTTTGCCAATAGAACACCACCCATGTTAAATACAACCCCATTTGTCTCATGAAAGAATTTTGGTGTTGAGTTGTTTGCCCCAGTGAAACCGTGAAAAAAGTTTTTAGCCCATTTTGCATCAATTCTTTTTAAGTGAAAATGTCTTGAACCCTGTATTAAGAAATTTCATAAGATCCAAATTCAAAATATATAACATAGTCCTTCCCCCCATTATGTGCTAATTCCATCAACAGAAGCAATTAAATAATTTTGGTTTACTCGTTGTTTATAATTCCAAGCACCTCTTCATTCATGCCTCTTTATGAGGTGGAATTTGGAGAATTTCTTCAGTATTTTCAGTGTTAGACTTTTTTCCTAATATTTAATTCATAATGAAAAATAAGTTAGCATTGAATTTTTTATTCCAAACAATGTAGACATTATCAATTTTAAGAAATATATATTAATGGAGATTAACAGTCAACATCATTTATTTCATTTTGAAATATTCAAATAGGTAACTAGAACTATGCTTTTACACCTTGTCTCTGTCCCTTTATGTTCAGAGCATCCCTCTCTGAACGAGGTGGATGTATGAAACTGCTCTGGATTCCAAATTTAAGGAAACTGGTGTTAAAGTAACTTGGTTTTTCATTTATAGTCACATTTCTACAGATATACATAACAGATTACAGTAAATTTTGTAGTCTTTTCCTATCTCCCTTTGCATGAATTTTAATAAAATATAAGCTTTGTAAATCTGCTTATGTTTTAATTATATATGCTTATTATGAGAGACCATTAGGAAAAAAAAATCCCTACTAGTATCTGAAACTCTCTGATACTATGAAGTATCAATATATTTTTCTTATGTAAAGCAGTACTGATAATAAACAGTTTATGCTTTTTATTTCATGGTTGTAAGTAAGAAAGACAAGCTTTGCAGGTTTGTATGTTGCACATTTCCAATAAGGAAGCTGAACATGAAGAATCAGCACACACTTTGTTTGGAATTCACATATGCTTGCTTTTTCCATGCGTTTGTTTCTATTAAAAAAAAAAAAGAGAGAGGAGGGACGCCTGAGTGGCTCAGTGGGTTAAGCATCTGCCTTTGGCTCAGGTTATGATCCCGGGGTCCTGGGATCGAGCCCCGCATCAGGCTCCTTGCTCGGCAGGGAGCCTGCTTCTCCCTCTCCCTCTGCCTGCCTCTCTGCCTGCTCGTGCGTGCTCTCTCTCTATCTCCATCAAATAAATAAATAAAATCTTAAAAAAAAAAAAAAAGAGGAAACCACTTGTCCATCCGTGCCCAGACTCAAGTAAGAAATGTTTTCAACTAGAAATCATTATAGTCCTTAATTTCTTCTGCAGGAGAATTATTTAAAGAAATTGAAATTTTTTAGAATGGTTTTCTTAGAGCAGTCATGTTCTAAGTTCCTAACAGGTCAGCTGCGTGTTCTGAAAGAAATCAGGATAAAAGAAATCACACACCTAAGCAAGCTTGTTCTGCATCACCTCCAGGACCCAAGACTGTTCAGACCATTGAAAATTCTACATTTGACAGAAGCTGGAGACAATGCCGAAAGAGCCTAAATAGTACTAGCCATTATCATTTATAAAGGTTAAAGGGAGGGAGACCCACAGAGCTAAAGGACCAAATAAGCTTTTGCCCAGGGAGGAGAGACATCGTTGTTATATTTTTAGATATTATTTCTATAATTCTGTTATAGGTAGGTAATAACATACCTTCAATCAATGGATAAATAGATACTGAGTATCTACAGTGTAAAAGACTGTGATAGGTGCTGTGGGCTGGTCTATGTGGTGGGCAGAATTCTAAGACGGCCCTCGAGATTCCTGCCTTTTGACATACATGCCTCATGTAATTCTTCTTCCTGAACGTGGGCAGAATATGTAGATAGGAGGGTATATCAGTTCAGGGATTTCCATAGGTATGATGATGTTATTAATCAGTTGACTTTGAGTTAATCAAAGTTCATCAATATTAACCCACTAGACCTATGGGAAAGCAGTAGAGGAACAGAAAGAAATGGAAAGGAAAGGACAGAAAAAAAAAGTGTTTCTATTGTCAGAAATAGCACCAGGTGTTCCAAACCTAGGAAATTTCAAAAGGAGATAAAAGGGCAGCTCCTGGAGAAGAAAATAGATTGGTTTCACCAAGTTCCCGCCGGGCTTCGAAAACATGAGCAGATGTTAGTTAGAATCAACATTCCTAACTAAACCTGGGAATTTTCTGAGTGACTCCAGAGAGAAGACAAAATTCTGCACATTTTAATACTGATTAAAAAGCTCATTTGGTGCTGCCTGGCCCACCTTGCCCTCCTCACCTGACTCCTCCATAACCAACACTCCTCTCAACATACATATGTTACTACTTGTCCCTGTCCCTAACATACCGTGCTTGGTTTTACCATGGTACCTCTGCAGTTTTCACTCATTTTTAGTCTCCCCCATTGGTCTGATCTGCATCTCTGTATTTACAAGGAACATTCATTGGATATAGTGAATACCTCTGTCATAGCATTGATCACAGTTTCAAGGTTACCCACTACCTTGTCTTCCACTCTGCTATGGCTGCTTTGAGTTTATGTAACAAGTCTTTACTCTACCTTTAGCCTATCCAACGTCCGACACATATTAAGTGAACAAGATCTGCTTTTATGAATGAATTGGTGTGACCAAACATACATTTTTTTAAAAACAGTGACTCACTATATGGTTTCCCATTCTGTCAGTGTGTCCTTCTCTAGGATTAAGAAGACATATATTTTATGAAGACCTCTAAAGCAGATGGGGCAATTTAACGCAAGTTTGGGGAATAATGGAGTTGGAGCCACATGAAAGTGTCACACTTGGAAGTAAGGTCAACTTGCTGTGACTAAAGAAATTCAGAATAGAGAAAAATGTTGTAAAGGCTACAGTAAAAGATTTACCAACAATGCTGCAGAGGGATATTTTTTTCACATTTTTTTTGTAGTTTCTCTCGTATATGAAGTGTCAAGCATAAAGCACTATGAATAGTACATTGAAATTTCTGCAGATCCTTCTATTTAAATGTAATCCTGCTGCTAGAACAGACTCTATCTTGAAATTTGACAATACCTTCTGATCTCTTTTCCCTTGTTTTTCATTATGGAGTACATTTTCAGGATAATAGGATGTCTCCCTTTTAGTAGCACATCTGTTCCTGCTCCATTGTCTCCACTTGAAATGATAATTTCCTCTTTGGGAATGTACAATTGGTGGCAAGTAGAGACGATTATGATGTAATAAACAGAAACGATGACTTCAGGTGGGTAATAACAGTTAAGAAACCAAGGTTTTTGCTTCCAAGTAAATTCCTCTGCTGATTGAAATGAGGAGAAACGAAACCAAAGTATGTGTGATGCCTGAGCAGAATGCCTCAGAATCGAGCGTCTTCTCTTAGACCATCTCTGATTTGAGGTTGTCTATTCCTTATGGTTTGTGTCACAGCTGTCATGGCTAAAAACGTTTGTTATTGTCACATATACATAGAATGCATGCGCGCACACGTGAATCTTAAATTAGTTTCAGTTTATTATTAGATAATATAAAGAGTAGAAACTTTCTTGGGAACAGACTTGGATTGAATCCTGGCTGAAACACTTGGTTCTGTGACTTTGGGCATCTTACTTAGCCATTTTGAGCCCCAATGCCTGCTTCAGTAAAACTTCAGATGAAAATACCAGCTTCTTTGTTCTCAAAATTTTAGATAATATTTTTAACATGCGTTTTCAAATGCATGGGTCAGGATGTCTGACCATGAAAGTGCTCAATACGGTGGTTCTTCTTGTCCTGTGAAAAATCATCTCCAAACTTCATGTGACAGCTCTGTGCTTTTAGTTGCCAGTTTCTAGTATTTAGTATTGTCTTTGCCAGTGTTTGTCATAGGTCCCTGAGTGCTGATTCCACATTTTGTCGTTTAATCAAAGTAATCTAGCTTCTGTTTTCCTACCTGCTTATACCCGTCTGCTAAACACTGGTTCCTGCCTAACTGAATTTCTACAAAAGAGCATTTTAAAAGCTTGAAAAACTGATGGACTCTTCTTAAATAAAAATTCTTATGGTGCCCTAATTTTGACTAACTTTATAAATGAATATTATAAATACATAAATATTTATATACTAAATATAATTTTATATTTATTATGTTCTTTAAATACACACACACACAATATTAGGTATAGTCTTTGTGCTTAAAGCAATTTATAATTATAAACAACAAAAATTAACAACTTAATGATGAAAATTCTACCAAATTAAAAAAAAGTTAAAGATTCACTATAAATACTATCTTGCCTTCTAACCCCCATACGTTAATTTTGTCAGTTGGCTTTTAAATCTCAGGAAAATTGAATTTTAAAGTGTGTATTCTTTTGTGTCTGACTTCTTTTGCCAAACATTATGAGATCGATCTGGCCATTTTGTCACTAGGATGAATGAATTCTAACCATTCTGTCTTCTCTTGTGTTATTAGCTCAAGATTGAATTTCCCAGAAAGAGACCTGTTACCCAGCAGTGTAGTGGATGTGTAATGCACCATGGACATTTCCCTTCAGGAATGAAGGACTTCCTGTCCCCGCTGCTCAGAATGCTGTCAATGGAAAGCCATAGCCAACAGCCCTGATGGGGACTCTTAGCTTAAGAAAGCTACACTCTCCCTAATTGGAGTGGTCTGTAAATAACGATTGGCATGGGGCTTTCCCCTCATCCTAACTCAGCACAACACCGAAGGGTCATTGTTGTTCAGAACTTGCTGTGACATTAGCTGAGGTGTCCACTGAGACTGTGTTGTGGCTCAACTTCTCCCTCTGTCCAAACCTGCTTGCTTCCCTTTCCTTCCAAGATTATTCCTTATGCAACTTCCTGCAGGTCCACCACACTCTTGGAGTTAGCTTCCTTCAGTGTCTAAGCTGCCTAGCCATGATCAGGTAACCTGGGGTAGTGAGAAAAAGGCTTTGTTATTTTGGTTGCTAAGCAATTAGATGCTTCTGTAACACCTACTTACCTAGATTATTTGGCCTACACTAAATGAAGGGAAGTCATCTCTCAAAAAGGTAAGTAGAATGTTGAGCTGAATGATGGCAAACACTGGCAGAAATTCACTCTAAGCAAAGATACGGGGGCAGGAAACAATTGACAATTTTCCTTCCTTACAGGAGAAAGGGTCTTATATTACTTTCAGTAGACCTGGTATCACTTATTTGTAGCTTTTTTTTTAAGATTTTATTTATTTATTTGAGAGAGAGAAATAGAGCATGGGGGAGGGTGTGGGGAGGAGCAGAGGGAGAGGGAGAAGCAGGATCCCCATTGAGCAGGGAGCCCACCCCAGGGCTTGATCCCAGGACCCAGAGATCACAACTTGATGCTTAACCAACCGAGCTGCCCAGGTACCCCTCACATATTTGTAGCTTTAATGTTACCCCCTTGTTATGGACTGAACTGTGTCCCCCACCCCTCAAAGTCATAATGTTGGAGCTGTCAAAGATAAACATGACGGACATTAGTTAAAGCAGTGAAAACACATTTTACTCAGTAAGTACTGACAGTAAAAGAAAGAACTGAGCTCCATTCCGCTTTGTGCAGATGTGATCCTGTGCTTCAAAAGAAGAAGGAGAGAGGAGGGAGAGCAGCGGCTCACTAGGGTCTGAGAAGTGAAAAATTACAAACAGTTGGCCAGTGTGAATGTGAATGTGATTAGGTCAGCTATTTGTGAGCTGATAGTGATGGAAGTCAGGATTCTATCCTCCCACAAACACGGGAAGACATTAGTCCTATCCTTCCTGATGAGTAATTTCAAAGGAGTGGCTCTCAGGTCCTTGAGAAAGACACGTGTGGTAAGAGATGCCTATTCACAATTGTAAGCCCTTTTTAGTAAATGCTCTAAGGCGGTTAGTGTTGGCTAGAACAAACAGTGGATTCTCCAGGCAGCACTGAGTTTTCTCAGAGAGGCTTTTTAATGAGGGGGCTCTGGGGTTATCCTAGGGACATGGCTTATGCCGCTAGCAGCCATGGTAGAGTGTGATCAAGCCTCTTAGTGCAGAGGTGTTACGTGCTGAGAGTTCTAGAGCTCTCAAAACATTAACATGTGACTGTCTTCCAAGACAGGGTTTTCAGGTGGTAAATAAAATGAGGTCCTAGGGGTGGGGCCCTAATCTGATAGTGTTGGTGTCCTTATAAGAAGAGGAAGAGACTCCTGAGATCTCTTTCTCTCCACATGCACAAGGGGACAAAACCATATGAGGACACAGCCAAAAAGCAGCCTTTGCAAACAAGAAAGAGAGTCAGTTGGTACTTTGATCTAAGACTCCCAGTCTTCAGAACTGTGAGAAAATAAATTTCTGTTGTTTAAGTCACCCCGGCCATAATGTTTTGCAGTGGCAGCTCTTGCAGGCCAGTACACCTCTGTACACACGACATTTAAAATCGCAGTAGGTACCAATTTTAACGTTCTGTGATAATACATTTGCATGAGTGTACACACAGACACATTTTTATTTAGAAACCACAAACAAAAAGAGTTCTTTTTAAACAAAGGATGTTTACTAGATATGCTAATTTCAGTCTCCCTCTGGGACTTAAAAGATTTGTTTATAGTTAAGCAGCATTTATACTCATTTATACTAACTTCAAAAAACGAACGCATTGCCAAAAGATGAAATGTGAATTGCTTTTAATTCTACTAAGTGGACCAAATCAGAACGTTTTTTTGTGACATAATATTGATGTATTTGGATGGATTAACTCTTCAAGTATAATTAATGAAAAGTATCCAGAGAATAAAAGAATGAATGTAAAGTATCGAGAACAGGGCCGAGAACACAGTAGATATCCAATCAACAGCAATGTCCTTCTACCCCCCCCACTGTTTATCATACTGTTACACAAATACAAATGTATACACACACATCTCCTTACCTTTTGAGGCTTTCATAACCCTTGCCTATAACTTCACAGAACTGTTTTATGTTTTATACAGTAACTTACAAACAGAAGTGATATGTCTCATCATTTGAGAGATGTCAACAATTAACAAACTAAAATAATGATCTATCAGTATCATTATTATAAAAAGTGTAAAGTTACACCATGATAACATAGAATAGAAAATGATTGTTCAACTCTATAGTTTTTTATCAAGAGCCTGAATATATTTCCTAATCCAGGCTGGTGTACATAATTATATCCATAGAGAATTGGGATTTATTTTACTAGTTATTTGTGACCATGGTTCCCAACAGGTTCTTTGTTTTAGAAAATTCTGGTAAATTTTCATCATTTTTTATCAACATTTGGTCTCATCATTTTTTCAATTTTGAAAGGAAAGGGACCAAAACCACAAATTGATCCTCACTATTTTGCCTGATTTGTGTTTTATACATATAATGACATGGATGTTAACATACAAGAGTACAGAAAATTTAGCTTACAGTGTATGTTTAAATTGGCCCATACAGCAATGAGCAGTGGGCTGAAAATAAGATTAAAAACAATCTTCCAATTGTAGAATAAAATGATTATATTTAGTCTGAAAGACTCCTTCAGGAAAAAGTTTGCTTTATTTTGCTGCATTCAGAAACAATTTAGGAACCAAAAAAAATCAGTGATTTCCCTTGGGATGACATCTGACACAAATACATAGATCACCCCAAACCCACACAATTTTACTGAATGATGTGTCATGATTCTCCTTTCTTTGAGTCTCCTATATGTCACAAAGCTTCAGCCAATCCAGTACTTATGGGACCTAAGCATCTGCCTCAATAGTTCCTGTCAATTTCTACTTAGTCTGTCTTAGTCAGCTCAGGCTGCTATAACAGAGTACCATAGACTGGAAGGCTTATAAACAACAGAAATTGATTTCTCACAGTTCTTGAGGTTTAAGTCTGAGATCAGGGTGCCAGCATGGTCAAGCTCTGGTGGGAACCCCCTCCCAGGTTGTAAACTGCCCTCTTCACACTTTGTCCTCACATGGTAGAAGGGGTGAGGGAACTCTCTGGGTTTTTTTTTATAAGAGCACTAATCATTCATGGGGGCTCTGTGACCTCATGAACTAATCACCTCCAAAGTGCTCCAGCTCCAAATACCATCACATTGGAGATTCCATTTCAACATATGACTTTTAGGAAGACACAAACATTCCATTTATAACAGAGTTCATATCAGATTGACATTTTAAAAAAACTTTTTTCCTCTGGACAGTGAAAAACACTTCAAAAAGATGCTTCTAGATCAACATTGGTTAAGCAAAGTTAGACACACCCTGTAATAAAATTAAATATAAAATCTAGCTAAGAGATCAAGGAACTGGTGGTTCCCTGATGGTCCCAAATGCAGCAGAGAAGATCTACTCTTCCATGCTGCCCCCACTTTCAGTTTCTCCCAAATAAAGAAGCAGCTCATTTTATTGAGTTACATCTTGGAACTCTTACAAGATCATTTTACCAGGAAAGACAACTGTGCATTGAAATGTCATGCACATAGACATGGAGGTTATCCTTCCCTCTGTATTCTCTCTCTTTCCTCTGGTCCCCTAGATGCCAAAGCAGAACGCTATTCAAGGGCCTGCTCTGAAAAGTTAGGGATCACTCTTAAGCTCACATTTTGACTCTTCTGTTTATGCTGCAAGATCAGTTAAGACAGCCTAGGCTGTATATCTTGAAATATTTCTGTGTCTTAGTGTACTGTGGCTTGGTAATCAATCAGCCTCTGAAAGCTGGCTTATGGCAAAATTTAGACAAGAGGAGGAAGATACCCTTGCAGGCTTTGGGCTAGATCACTATTTCCAGCTCACTTTTGCAGAATGCCGTGCATGGCAGTTATGAGCACAAGCCCAGTCAAAATAAAATCTGCCTGCAATTCCTATTTGTGATTATTTTTTTGTTTACAAATTTCCCTTGGGATTTTCAAGGGCAGGCATGGATATGTTTGGGGCACTATTTGGCATCCTGAGTCTCCTGATCATAACAGGGTATTAATATCATGAATATATTGAATATTACATTAGACTCAGGATTAAATATAAATGTAATATTTATATATATGTCTATGTATATATTATATATGAGATATATATGTAAATATGTATTTTATATATATGTGTGTGGGTGTGTATATACACACACTGCTTCAAGGACTAACTTCAGGCACATTTGTCATAGACTAGAGATGGAAATTTCTACATTGATCTTTAGAAACAATACTGATTTCTCTATAATTCAGATTTGAAATATTTGCTAGTGAACTACGGGATAAAAACTAGGCTTGAACAACTATACAATACACCCCACCACAAAAATTTGTAATTTATTGGTAACTCACTGAATAACTCAACATTTCCATCTATAACAGTGAAGAGATCTTTGCTCAGGTACTTTACTGGACTGTAGTATTATTCAGTCAATCTTTCATTCACTCAATAACTATATTTACTGAGTGCTATAATGTGACAACATTATTCTAGTGGTTCAGGAATTAAAGGTATAAAAACACTCGGCTTGCTGAGGGTCTAAATACTTGTGAAAACATTTTGACAGGTGTTCATTTCTACTTAATATAAATGACATGGCATGATTTTAATTGTTATGAGCTTGGCCATAAGGACAGTTCAGAAGAAAGAAAAGGTAAATACACAACTATTTATTGAGCTTTTACTATGTTCTAGCTAGTGCTGTCCAATAAAATATTCTGTAATGATGTAAATATCCTTTTCCTGCACTGTTGAATATGGTAACCACTGATCACATGTGACTATTGAGCACTTGAAATGTAGTGACGGTTGAGGAACTGAAATGTTATTTTAATTAATTTAAACTTAAATTTAAATAGTCGCATGTGTCTAGTGACTACCATATTGGATTGCACAGTAAGATCCATATTAAGCAATTTACCAGAAGTATCTTATTAACTTTATTTAATTAAATTAATAAAATGTACTTAATAATTAATAATAATTAGCTTTACAGTCTTACTATTAATTTTATTCTACAGATATTAAAAACTGTAGTGCAGGGCAGTTAAATAACTTGCCAAGGGCACCTACTTTGTAAGTGGTACAACTGAAATTTCAGGCCAGGTAGGACTATGCTCTACTCATGATCTGCTAGGTAGCTTCCCTCTATGCTACACTGTATTCCAGTCATAGGAAAATTGTTACATATGTTTGGAGCCAATAACAGATGAAAAACTATGATGCTATAAGTGAAAATTATTAAAGTAATATAGAAAAAGGAAAATATTTATGACAAATGAAAACAGCAGAATGCAAAAGAATACAAACTTTCCAAGAGTAATTGTGTAAAAATAATATGAACAAGGTAATAGTAACATGCAAATTGGAACCGATTGTTTTCTTAGTGCTAATATTATGGATGCATTTTAAGTAACTTTTTGTAAATTTTACTAGTTTTAATTTTGCTTCTGTTGGCCCTTTTATATTGAACAAGTAGCAACATGGGGATAGGTGGAGACAAGCAGAGAAATGCATTTGTCTGTCTTTCAAGTTAAGATAGGCCTAGGACTGACTAGGAGTTTGCAAACATTATTAAAAGGCTATCCTATAGCTTCCTATTTTCCTTGCTAACAAATTCTCAAATTTCTTCAAGAGGAAAACGGCATCCAATTCCATGGAACTGAACAGTTGTATCCAAGCCAGTTATGACTCTCATTCTTCTTTGCCATCTCCTTATTTTTCCCAATTACACTTGGACCCAGAGATTATCTGATTGTAGCTAACTGGACATAAAGAGAGACTAGTGGGGGAACCTAAAAAAGGATTTTGCTTCTCAACGAAAGGAAAGCCCCTTTCTACCTGCCTTCCTCTCTTCCTGTTCAGAATGTGATTTGCTTGGAGCTGAAACCGCCATTTTGTGCCCACAAGAAAGGACTATAGACGAACAAAAATACTCTTATCCCTGATATAGTTGAGATGTTGTTCAAAAAAAAAAAAAAAAAGAGGAAAAAAGATATATTTCAATAATTTGTATGTAATTTAATTTTTTCTTTTTTTTTAAAGCCACTTTTTGTAGAGTGTTCTGTTACCTGCAGCTTAAAACTGTTATAGATTCAAGTTCCCCTGCCTCACAAGCTGTGGTTTCCATTGTGTAGAAGATACATGAAGTTGGGAGGCTGGGTATTACCTTGCCTCTGCGGTACAGGCTTTCCATAAATCTCCGTAAAAGACAGAGTCTCCATGCAAACCATCAGACCACAGCAGAAAAGACTTGCTAACCAGCATAGTTAAAATCTATAAAGCAGCAGGGACCTAAAAGATCCACAAATGCCTATTTTTAAATTCTGCTCTCTAACATGAATATATTAAAGTTGCTGAAGTCTCTCTACAGATGATATTTGGGCTGGCATTTCTGTAAGTGGAAGAGATTATCTTTTGCTTACAATTTGTCACTTCTAACTGACTGTAGATCACAGCAGTTTAGAAGCTTAACCCCTTTCAGTTAGGCTTTCTTCCAGCATTTACAAAAATCCTTTCAGCAGCCTGATGAGACTAGCAGCAGCAAAGCAATTAGGTGTAATCCCAAACATCAGCAGGCCAAGCCAGACCAATAAATGCTTTCTCCTATTTGAGTCACACGCAGCTCAAAAGTCTCATTTAAGGTCCTGACAAAGTGAGAAGAATGGAAGATCCTTCAAATTATATACACTGAAATTCAACTCTAAATACTTCCTTCCAATTCTCATGGCAAATACTGGCAGTCAGTGTCAGCGAAACTTAGTGCAATAAAGTTATTTTGTGTCTGGATTCATTGGCACAAAATAACTGAAAATTGGATCTCAGTTCAATTTAGGAAACATTTCACAAATGCCTACTGGTCCTAAGTGCTCTCAAAAGTTGGACAGAAAGATATGCCCTCAAATATCTCATAGTCTAGGGGCAGGTTGTAATCTTTTTCTTCAATACTGCATACACTGTTTTATCACAGATTCATAGTATCACAGACCTTAGCGTTTGAAGAAACCTATGGCAAGACATATTTTCATTGATAACTAGTCTTTGTTAATTTCTGAGGTACTGTTAAATAAGTAAACAACCCATAAGAATTTGGTTATCTTCCAAAGCATGAAGTGGAGAATTTTCTGACCTGAGCCAGTGGAGTACAATCTAAATTAATAACCACAATAATGACGAGGCAGGCTTAGGTTTCGTGATATCACACAATGTACTGGAATTTTACAAATCCCCCTCTCCTTTTCTTTGGCTATATAGCCACAGAATCCTACCCTTCTGCCCAATCAAATGAAACAGTTTTTGATCACCAGGTAACGTTCTGCAAGTAGCTTTTTGTAAGCAAGAAAACTATGTTTTACTAATTGTGTTTTGTACTGATTTCAAGGTGATTGAGCTTTTTGATGTTCTTCCTTACACTCGTTATGAAGAAGCTCACACATGTGCATGCTCTCTTTCAACTCTCTCCAACAAAAGTGCAGAAACTACAAGTCCTCCATTTCATAAAGGTCAATAATGACACCCAAGTGACAACTCTGGGTCTCTGGGAAACAGGTGTCAAAAGGAAAATAAAAATGCAAGAGTTATTGGAAGTAATTCCTGTGAGGGAAAAAGAGAGAAAAGGCAAGAATAGTCAGGGGAAGACTCTTCACTGTGATGTTGGTCTCACACTTGTAAAAGGAAGGGAAGGAAGCAGGACGGGACAGGAAGACCCTCAGACTGCAGTGCAGCTCTGTGCAGGTCTCAGCTAGCCACCAGGAAGTTTCATGCAAAGATTGCCCATAAGAAGGAAAGAGCCAAAGTGACCACAAATGGTAAGCCCTTGGATCCCCAGGATGCTTAGTCATTGGCTAGAGACTGCCCAGGAAGTGTGTGGCCTTGAACTGAAAGCCAAGACGAAGTGCTGGGACTCAGCTAACTACCCTCCTTGTAGCAGATTCTCTTTCAAAAGATGTGAGTGGCTCACTTTCAAGGCTGCAGTCATGGACTGGTAATGACTGTTAACCTTTTTCCTTCAGATATTTGGCAGTTAGTTCTAATAGACCTGTATGTCCACACAATTTCACTTAATGCAATATATTTATTTAATGCAATTCTTCAAATGCTACCCTAATGAATTGGCACCATTGTTTTTTAGGACCGACCATCTTTTATCACAATGTGCACCATGGAGAAATCCGTCATTAAACAGCTGATGCTGCCATTTTATCCCAGGAATACATTTGAGAATTGAAAATCTTACATGCAAAATATAGAGCTAAATTCTGGTCGTGTAACTTAGGCCCTAAAAGGGAATCAGATGCTTGAACAATATCACCAGGACACGGTGACATGGCTTACTTTTCCCCCATCCTTCTCTTAGAGCTTTCATTCTCCACGTGGGTTTGAAATTTTGCCAGTTACTTCATTTGGCTGGACACGATTCAAACCCTAATGCCTGAGATGAGAGGGAGGGTTTGTTGGATGTGGAACAGACATCCCCCAAATTATAACATTGCCTCTATACTATGTCACAGGACAGTTTTTAAAATAGCATCCAGCAAGTTATATCACCTTACTGTAAGAATTATTATGACTTTCTTGGGGTGCCTGGGTGGCTCAGTCATTAAGCGTCTGCCTTCGGCTCAGGTCATGATCCTGGGATCCTGGGATCGATCCCCGCATCGGGCTCCCTGCTCCGTGGGAAGTCTGCTTCTCCCTCTCCCACTCCCCCTGCTTGTGTTCCCTCTCTTGCTGTCTCTCTCTCTCTCTGTCAAATAAATAAATAAAATCTTTCAAAACAAAAGAATTATTATGACTTTATCTATTTGATACTATCATACTATAAAGTTGAGTAGTTACATCTCCTCCAATTTTTTCTTAAATTACCTTTAGTTTTATATCAACAAATAGACTAAAAAATTCAATTTTTTAATGTTCTCTTAATACAAAACCAAAACACAAATGAAAAAGACTTGAAATTACAAACTAAACTAAAAAATACTATGCCAGAACCATATTTAAATTTAATATTTAATTTTACATGATAATAAAATAATAATTAAAGATCTATTTGAGGGGTGCCTGGGTGGCTCAGTTGGTTAAGCATCTGCTTTCAGCTCAGGTCGTGATCTCGGGATCCTGGGATCGAGCCCAATGTAGGGCCCCCTGCTCAGTGGGGAGCCTGCTTCTCCTTCTCCCTTGCCCTCTGCCCCTGACCCCCTCATGTGTGCTCTGTCTCTCTCTCAAACAAATAAAATCTTAAAAAACAATAAAATAAAATATCTACTTGAAAAGGCAGCTAGCCTTATGCCATTTAAAGTAGAAATAATGATGATCAGTTTTAATATCTCAAAAAGTGAACTGTCAATAACTGTAGCTAAAAAGAAAATGTCTTCTGTAGGTCTGATAATTTTATAAAAATCATATAAGTGGGATATCAGAAATAATGTTACAATGATTTCTAAAACCAAAGCTGTGGCTACATATTGAAATAGATCATATAGTTCTATTTTTTTAATAAGAAAGTATAGTGGTTATTATTTAATAATAAATTGGAAATTGTTTCTGAGCCTTACAAAAATTATATCATACCCTATAAATCATATATATGATACATATGTGCTATAATGGATATGTGTGTATGGGTATAGTATATATGTATATTACAAACACACACACATATATATATGTATGAGATTATATATAAAGTTTTTTAATGCAATGAAAGAAATTTTATTGGCCTAGGGGATTTGTGGGAAACACAGGCCCTGAGCCAAGGTGGCACAAGCCATGCTTAAGGTACCCTCTCAGGTTCAGTGCCCACCAAGGAAGCAGCTGGGACGGACAAAGATGCAGTCAGGAATCCCACTGGCATGATCCAGGGCCTCATCCCAAGGACTGTGCCATGGCTCTAACAGGGACAGCCTCCTCTGGAATGACTGGGGCTCCTTGGGCACACGCTGTACACACTGTCCAGGCTGGTCAATGTAGATAACGAAGGTGATGGTCACAGAGTCAGGGGGACAGCCCAGATTCCAGGTGGCAGAGGTGCTCCTTCCAGGGGTACCCACATTTTGCCAGTTTAACTATCTCCACATTTGGGTTCACCTGGAATTGCTGGGCCAAGGCCTCTTCAACCAAGGGTATACATATGTATACAATACATGCTTTGTTTGAATTGACTTTTCATTCAAATTTTCCCAGCATTTTCAATTCTAGCTCTATTCTATTCTAGACTGGGAGAAAATCTTGTTCATGATCATCAAGAGTTGAATAAGAATGTTCATGGAAGAGTTGTCTTTAATAGCAAAAAACAAAACAAAACAAAACACATATACATGCACACAAACTCAAACAAAAACAAATGAGCAAACAAAACAAAACAAAACACTGGAAGCAACTCAAATGTCTATTTTTCTCTCTCCTTAATTTTTAGCTTTGCTATTTCCTATTTGGATTTCCAATTTTTTTCTTCCTTAAAACTTACAGCATTATATCACACTGTATTAATATGATTTTAGGCACAATAATATAGATCTCAAAACGTGTCAGACTGCATATGAATGTCTGATATATACACAAAATATAGGGCCAGGAACAGATGAGAAAGTTGGTAAAAGGTAATAAAATATAGTGGAAAAATGAGACTTGGAATAAGAATTTATGGGTGGGCAGTCATAGCCAGGGGATTTACAGAAGCCCCCTGAGTCTCATTTTCCTCATCTGGAATATGGGGATAAGATATAAATAATGCCATTCATGCCTGTTTCCACAGAGTTATTTTGAGAATCAAATACATTACCATATGTGAATGAGCCCTTAAACTCTTAAGTTCTGTATTAAAAATGGGATGCTGCCTTCTTTTTAAAAAAAAAAAAGAAGAAGAAGAAGATAGCAGGAAGGGAAGAATGAAGGGGGGAAAATCAGAGGGGGAGATGAACCATGAGAGACGATGGACTCTGAAAACAAACTGAGGGTTCTAGAGGGGAGGGGGGTGGGAGGATGGGTTAGCCTGGTGATGGGTATTAAAGAGGGCACGTTCTGCATGGAGCACTGGGTGTTATACGCAAACAATGAATCATGGAACACTACATCAAAAACTAATGATGTAATGTATGGTGATTAATAAAATATAAATAACATAATAAAAAAAAAGATAGACTTAGTAAAAAAAAAAAAGAAATGTACAGTAAGAAAGGAAATATTCTGATATTAAATTAGCAGGACCAGATAAACAATGGGAAACACTAGCCCTGGAAATTTAAGTTAGAGATGTAGCTCCAACAAGTTGGAGAGAACATTTCAAGTTATGAGACTCAACTGACAGCCTAGTAGACTGGGACTGCCAAACAGGGAAGGAAAACTAACTTCTGGCTAGATGGTAGAGACATAAATCCACTCATGTTTGGAAATTAAGCCATGCCCAGAGGTATGTTACTTCACTTCAGAAAGCACACAGAGGGTAAGGCTAAATTAGCAAACATTTTGTTAGACATATTGTAGAAATGGAGCAGAGATTGAATAAAGGATTGGAAGATATAAAAATGTATCTCTCACAGGGTGTGTGCAATATTGGAGAAGAAATATGAAAGCTTTTGCTAAGTGCTTCCTCCCACGAATCCATCTGTTAAGGTCATTAATACTCATTGTTGTAATAAACAAACTTTCAGTTTTCAGTGATTTAATACAGTCCAGTGCAGGTTAGGATATGTTCCTCTTCTTTTTGTCTACATCATATAAACTAGATGCACTGGGAACTGTCATAGCAGTGGAAGAGAGGGATAGAAGCGTTATCCTCAGTCTTAACTGTATGATCATAGAAGTAACACACATTAGTTTTGCTCACAGTCTACTGGCCATGTCTAACCACACAGCCACAACCTAATTGCAAATATGTCAGGGAAATGAGTTGAGAGCATACAAATATTTGGTGAGCACAAGTCATATTTCTAGAACTAGTAAGTATATCCTTTTGCTCCTTTCTTCAAGTAACTCTCCCGTAAGGAGTCAGCACAAAACCCCACACAGACATTGCACCCTGAGCGTCTAGTCTCTGAGTGTGAGCAGGAGGGTCTCCATCAGAATGGGTGTGGCACATCACCTTCTTGAAATTGCTGGGTAATGAGGCCAGTTATATTACCCTCCACATCGGTGTTGACGCAGGATAACTGAAATACACACTCTTCTTTCTTGGAAGGGGAAGAATGGTAAAAACAGTAGCTGCTGGAACACAACAAGTCTCACTGGGAAAATGTTAAAAGGAACCCCTCCTCTGGGGATTGGGGAGGTACTCCTTTGACTGGCCCTGATTCTTCTCTCTGAGAAGTTCTTATTTATTAATTTTCCCTTGGCTCTTCCTTCTTCATCCATTTACTTTCTCAGCCATAATCTATGGGTTTTGTGGAGTATGACCATCTTGAAATTATACAATGCTTAGTTCACTTTCTGCTCTCAGGTTAGAATTCCAAGGTCTTTTAAAAAAAATCTTACACAGGGGCACCTGGGTGGCTCAGTCAGTTAAGCAACTGACTCTTGATTTCAGCTCAGGTCATGATCTCAGGGTCATGAGATCAAGCCCTGGGTCAGGCTCTGCACTCAGCGTGGAGTCTGCTTGAGATCCTCTCTCCCTCCCCCTCTCACATAGTCTCTCTCTCCCCCCCCAAATAAATAAACAAATAAACAAACAAATAAATAAAATCTTTAAAAAAAAATTTACACAGCCAAAAGGGGCCTGGGAAAGCTAGGT
Source organism: Phoca vitulina (assembly GCF_004348235.1). Lineage (NCBI taxonomy): Eukaryota > Metazoa > Chordata > Mammalia > Carnivora > Phocidae > Phoca > Phoca vitulina. The sequence continues at coordinate 31,188,119 of NW_022589713.1, read as the reverse complement.
TAGCACATTGACATTTATTGAACAAAAGCCTCAGGTATAAGGAATTTATGATCTAGGATAGAATGTAAAATATGTGGTCAAACATCCACAATATAAAGCATAACTAAACAAAGCATCATGGGCATTCAAAGAAAAAGGAGAAATCAATCCAAATGGAAATACTGAGTTTAGTAAATTGGCCCATAACATTATAACCTGCCTTTCCCTCTTTAAGCCCTTCCACAAATTCTACACCAGAACAATTACAGTTTCCCAAAGTTATTACTCTTTGCTATTTTGTCTCTTTCTGTGACTCTGCGTAGGTTAATTCTTCTGCTTAGACTTTTCCTGTCACCGACCACCTGACAAATTCCTACTCATTCTGTAAAACTCATCTCAAGTGAATACTCTTCAGTGATGTCATCCCTGACCAGGGGAGATTACCCTCCTTTGTTCCTGAATAGTATTTTGCTTTCTTTTGTTTTTACTCCAAGAGTTAAGTATGAAAATAGTACATCCAGGGAAGTTAATGCATACTTTGAAGCATTGTTCTCAGTCTTTTCTCCTTAGACATATTTTGCCTTATTTATTTTATGTGGTTATAATTATACTTCGTATACAGTGGTATATCTCAATATTTCTTCAGTTAGCCACAATAATATAAAGTTTTATTACATAATTCTAAATGGTTATATTATATCCCAAAGGGTAGCTTCTCCATACTGTTGTGGCTGAGCATAGTTGTTTCCTGTTTTTATTTTACAAATAGCAGACTAATGCAGCTAATCATGAATTTCATCCCTTTCTAAGAATACTGAACCATTTATTTTCTCACATGCCAACAGACAGGAATTTCCTGTTACTAAATGGCATCTAAAAGTTAAGAATGTACTTGTCCCCAACAATAAGCCATGTTATCTGTTTTAACCATCAACTGTTCCATAGCAAACCACATCAAAACTTAATAGCTAGAAACAATTTTATTATTTCTCATGATTCTATATGTTGACCAAGGTCAGCCAGGAAGCTGTCCTCTGTGTGATATGAGCGGGCTACATCATCAGAGGACTTATTTGGGCTGGAACAGCCAAAATGGTTTCATAGCTTCTTAAAATGCTGTCTTTTGGCTGGGAGCTCAACTGAAACTGTTGAACAGAACTCACACTCATGGCCTCCCCATGGGACTTTGGCTTCGGAGCAGCAGATGGATTTGGAGAGGGAGCATTCCAACAGTGATTGCTCCAAAGGGAGCAAATAGAAGCTGCTAGATGATTTAAAGCCTAACCTTGCAACTGGCACAGTGTGATTTCTACCACATTTTGTTGTTCAAGCGGTCACACAGCATAAACAAAGAAAGAAACAAACAAATAAACAAACCCAAAGGAAGGGCAATTTCACATGCTGTGTGGGACTGTAACAAAGAACAGATCGTCATCTTTAATGTACTGCCTGCCCAGTCACCAGTTATTTTGAGTGTCATGATGCAATGTTAAATTCCCTTAGTTTCATTTGACTTCAAAATTCTGAGATGTACTGTACGAGTCTCTTTGTACTGAGATTTCTTCTTTTTTGCTGGGTGTAACATAATGTCAGACATCAACTATGACTTCCCCAAATGAAATCAAACTTCAGTGAATCTTGGGAGGGAGAATTATATAATGTTTCCTCTCAGCAAGTATGCTCTATGCAATCTTCTGTGTATGCTTCTATATATGCTTCACTGTTTTCCCTGTTTCATCACCATGTACTTGTTCTCCTTCTGTGTCTGGGGTTTATACATCTTCAGTGGTTATTCTATGAATACATAGCAGGAAAAGGTGGGAACATCAGTGATTGCCTCGCCCATAGCTGGGCTCAACAAGTCAGACTGAGATAATGGCAGACTTGGCAATTTTGCCCTGCAGTTTCTCCGTATCATGTCACATTTTAGAGCATGGTGGCTGGTTTAAAAAAAGATGAGAGTTCAGATAATGCATTTTGACATGGAATGCTAGAGGGATAAACACTCTAACAGCCTTCAGGAAGGGGAGAGTGTTTGATGAGTGGTCTTTGTGAATCATTCTGTTCCAGAGTCCACAAAACTGTGCTCATGCTGCTCCATCTAAAAATATCAACAGTTTAACTTTTTGGCCTCTTTAAAAATATAAGCTTAATTGGGGTATAGGATTTTGTAGCTTAGAGAGCTCACAATGGCCACTCAAGTTTTTCTATCTCCAGATTCCTGCTTCAAGTTCAGCTGCAGTTAATAACGGAAACCCTTGCACTCAGGACTGAGGGATACCTAGGAGATCCGATGGCATTGCCCAAGGTTCACACAACACAGATATTGCTGGAAGCGAACACTCATTATCTACCTCTAAGGAGTGAATCTACACTTTTCAAAGATGCCTTTTCAATGGAGAATGAGGATATAAGATGAACAGCTATGCTACAAATGTGCAGACTGCACCAACCCTACATCCCCCCATCTTCAACATTTCACTGGAAACTACTGTCCACTTTAGTTACAAAGGATATTCTCCAACCCCCTAATGTCCTCAATTACACAGAAAAGCAGCTCAAAGTCCATACTAAAGAATTTAATATAGACAGTTTCTTTTAATCACTACCTATGTATCTAGGAAAAATATTGTTGAACTTCAGATGTGTATTCAAATATTTATCAAAATTTTCCTATTTGGATGTCCCACAGGCAACTCAAAATTCAGAATGTCCAAAATGAATTATATTCCCCTAAAAGTTTCTGTCACAATTAATGGTACTACTATCTATCATACCACTCAAGATAGAAACTGAGACATTTTATCTCATGTTTAACTCCCAGGTTTGGGGCATCCTATCAAATAAATATAACCCAAATCTAGAATTTCCTACAATGTGTTCTGTGAAACACTAGTTCCATGAAATGCTTCAGTGAAAATTCTTTTACGTAGAGAAAAATCTGTTATTCAGTCCCCAGTTAAGAGTTTGCATTTTAGCAAATCACAGTTTGACTTAACTTAGAGTTTGCATTTTAGCAAATCACAGTTTGACTTAACTTAGTGTTTTTCCAAGTTATTATTTGATTACCCAAACTTTTCTCTTTACTACCTAATGAAATCCTTCAAAGCTAACATTTCATGGAATACCCTTAAGGAAATGGTGCTCTAACACATCTTCTGCTGTTTATTTTCCCATCATAATTTACCCATCTTAATATAAAAACTAATATAAAAGCAACCTTCTAACTAACCTTGTTTCCATTCTTCTCCTTTGCTACCTGTCTTTTTCACTACACTAAAAGTGATATTTGTAAAATACAAATCTCATTCTGTTACTTTTCTGAAACATCTTTATTTCTTCTTCATTTTCAAAAGACAGTTTTGCCAGGTATCAAATTTTTGGTTAGCTACTTTGTCACCTTGTTGAGTAAGTCATCTCACTCCCTTCTGGCCTACAATATTTCTTATTTTTTTTAAGATTTTATTTATTTGAGAGGGGGAGAGAGAGAGAGGAAGAGATGGAGCGAACAAGCTGGGGAGAGGGGCAGAGGAGAGGGAGAAGCAGACTCCCTGCTGAGCAGGGAGCCTGACATGGGGCTCAATCCCAGAACCCCAGAGATCATGACCTGAACTGAAGGCAGACTGAGCCACCCAGGCACCCATGGCCTGTAAGATTTCTACTGAGGAATCCACTGATGGTCTTATGTGGGCTCCCTTGTACAGGATGAGTCACTTCTCTTGCTGCTTTTAAAAGTCTCTTTGTCTTTGACTTAATTTTTTTGTTGTTGTTGTTATAATGTTTTTTCTGTAAATTTTTGAACCATCCTGTTTGGAGTCCTCTGTGCTTCATGACCGTGAATGTATTTTTCCCTCCACAGAGTCATGAAGTTTTGAGCCATTATTTCTCTAAATAAGCTTTCTGAACCTTTTTCTTCTTCTTTTGGGATTCCTATAATTATGTATTGACTGTCTTGATGATATTTCATAAATCCCTTAAACTTTATACACTCTTTTTTATTCACTTTTTTTTTTTTGTTCTTCTGACTGGTAATTTCAAATGACTTTTCTTTGGGTTTTATGCTTCTTTCTTCTGTTTGATTGACTGCTATTGGAACTCTCTACTGAATTATCAGTTCAGTTATTACATTCTTGAGCTCCAGAATTTCTCTTGGTGTCTTTTTAATGGTTTCTATCTCTTTGCTAATATTCTTATTTTGTATATGTATCATTTTCCTGATTTCATTTAAGTTTCTATTTATGTTCTGCTGTAGCTCACTGAGCTTTAAGACAAATATTTTGAATTCTATGTCAGGCAATTCATAGATTTCTTTAGGGTTGGTTATTTTTTTGTTCCTTTAATAGTGTCATATTTCCCTAATTTGTTGTGTCTCTTGCAGCTTTGCATTAGTGCCTATCCCTTTGAAGAAGCAGCCACCTTTTCCAGTCTTTATGGACTGTCATTGGCAGGGAACGGCCTTCACCAATTAGACCAGCTTAAGATTCTGAGAGTATCTCAAACCTTTTTTTAATGGATATGCACATTCTACTCCTCCTGGGGTGGAAGTCACAGGATTGTGCACATTTTCCCAATCTCACAGAGCCATGGCAGGTGCTGAGGCATCTGCCCTTTTCCCTAAAGAAGTCCAATAAAATGCTGGGACATTGGGTGCAAGATCCACTTCCCTCCCTCCCTCCTGAAGAAGAAAACTCAGGATTGTACACTCTCTCCCATCCTACTGAACTGTGTTAGGTACTGAGAACTATTCTGCTATTTTCCCTTGGGTAGTACACTGAAATTTTGGGATACTAGGTATAAATTACACTTCTCTCCCTTCCTCCTGAAGGAGAAGTCTCAGGATTATGTGCCATCACTCAATCCTGCAGAACCAAGATGATTGTTGAGATCCTTGCCATATGCTGAGAGTCACCACCCACTCCTATTGCTTTAGCTGCTCCAAGACATTTCAACTATGCTGGATCCCTCAGCACTCTGGGTGAGGTGAGACAGAATAGTTCTCTCAGACAGTACCCTGAAAGGCGAGGGACACTGGATGTATGCTTTTACTCTGTTTTCCCCTCATGGAAGAAGTCACCAAAGGGATCTTTCACTGTGTTTATTTGGGGGAAGGGGATATGTGGATAAAGTAAAACTGTTCTTCTTATCCATTTCAATACAATTGTTCTTGGTCCTGTGGCTTTCTGGGGTGTTGAAACTTCTTAACTAGAGCTTTGGGGTTCTCATAAAAGTATTATGATCTGTATATGATTATTAAATCAGTGTTTCTATAGAGGGATGAGGGCTGGGACTTCCTATTCTACCATCTTGTAGATGGCACTCCCTGAATTACTTATTTTGTATTTCTGTGCTTCATTCACATTTGTATTCTAAACCCTTAGCCCCACACCAAGCATATAATAAGTGGCTAACATATGCTTGTTGAATAAGTGATCTAAATTCAATTTTAATAAACATCTACCTCTCTTGTGTTCTGCATCCTGATAGTTGTAAAGGCAGTACACAGGAAAATATACAGTTCCCATTATATAATGTAATGGCTTATAATTTAATAATGTAGTACATATAAATACCTCTGACAGTCAGATGAAACACAGATATATAAATTATGCAATAAAAATTAAATAAGCGCTCTGAATGTGGTTCTGGAAAAAAAAATATTCCAGCTTAGGTGGGCAAGGTGGGCTGCTCGTGGAATTGGTAGATCTATAAAAATATCTCAGTGTTTTGATAAGTGGGTATTTCAGAAAAGGACATTCTAGAATGATATTTATCTTCTTTCTGTTGAACAAGGACTCTCAAGTGGAGCGATATACGTTATTTGGGACAATAGGGTTCAAATGAGTATTATTGTGACGTTGAAGATGGATAGATAAAAGAAAGAATGGAATATGGCAAGGAGTAAGGCTATAAAAAGTTAGTGGCTCCATAGCAGAGAATCCACAACTGCTAACTAAATGATTTAGACTTGGTTTTCTGTCTGAGCCTTAGAAAGATTACTTCTAACCCCAAACCCACACAAGCCCTACAGGGAAATAGCATAATAAGATGATAAGATCAATATCTTAAAGATGCTCTCTTGAAGCTGTATTTAGCTTTTATAAAAAAGACTAACATGTTGAGGGCTGAGAACATAGCACAGGTGGCAGAAAGACCAGCTAGGTTTTGGAAATGTCTAGGTAATTTAGTTAGAATTTGCAGTAGAAAGGGACAATGGGAAAAGAATTGCAGTTAACTCTGGCTCTGCAAACATCAAAACCATGTGTTTATAAAACAGTTTCTTTTAATGCTTTCTTTCCCTATGCTCTTTGCATTTATATTCAGATATTTTTTGTTTCATTAATGAGTGGTAACGTACAGATGCTTTTGATACAACATTGGACAGTGCAATCAAAGGCCTTTTAAAATCACTTGTTTTGTAGAACAAGATTTATTCCTGGTTTCAGTGGGAGTTACATTCACTACTATAAAAAGGGCAGAGACCAACAAGTCCTTGTGAAATCCTACATGAATTTCTATATAAACAAAAATGCAGTTTCAAAGAATTTACTTCCTTACATTTGCTAAAGCAGGTCCTGCAGTCCTAAGCATATCGCTCACAGCTATTTTACGGTGAGAGGTAAAACCAAAAGGGAAAAACAGTGTTATTTAAACTCTTCTGATTCATGGAGAAAATTATTTCTCTTTGAAGCTTAAGGAGGAAAATCTTTGGTTTAAAAAAAAAAAAAAACCCTGTGCAATGAACACACACACTCACACACACACACAAATACAAAGAAATGGGGAGATGCATTTTAATTCATCCACAGGTTTCACTGCAAAACATTTCATAAAACCTTCTGGGTCAAATTTGCCAATGTGGATGCCTGAATTATTTCTACTAGATAAAATCAAGTCAACCTGTCATTTTGCATTATAAACAGATGATCAAGGATGCACAATTTAACATCTGCATGCATAGCAAGCAGTTGGGCCAGTACAAACAGTTGCTGTGATGTGGACAAATGAGTTTGAATCCATACACATTCTCCATGTATTATTCAGAAAGTTTAATTTGTAAATTAGGGTCTTTAAATATGAAAAAAAAAAGAAAGAAAATGGTTTGATCAAGTCCACGTATTTTAAGTTAGAATGTTCCTCAAAATGAAGCCGATTTGTTAATAAAATGTAACATACTGGAAATCTGGATGTAGGGAACACCTGGCACACAATTTTGGCATATAATTAGATAACTGAATACCTATGACAGCTAGTTAATTGTCATAATCAGTGGATAATTTATTTGAGACATAATCTTATTCATGCCTTTCTTATGTACAAATGGACATGTTGCCAGATGCACATGAAGCATAATTTCAGTTCTGCTTTTACAATGGGATTTGACTTCCATTAGTCTACCTTGGCAAAATATCACCCTTTAACTGGTGGCTTTCAGAAAATAGTGATTTGGAGACAGCTTTTGAAGAGAGGCCTTGGCAAGAGATTCATATTTAGTTAACCAAAGGAGAGTTGGTGGTAAAGTGGATGAATAATTTCACTCTATGTATTTTGAAATGAAAATTAGTTATAAATAATCATTTGAAGTTTCTTAAAGGAAATTTTTTAGACCTCATCACATACTAAGAAATTGGAAAACAGTACACTAATCTGGAGGATACTAGAGATACATTCACACATGTAAACATTCTTTCACTGTCTTGTCAGTAAGATTTTAAGATCTGCATACTTTAGACACAAGGCCACCTTACTACAGGTCTCTGTGCTGCTCACTTGGGAATCTCTAAATTTTAGGGAAGAAAATATATCTTCAGCTCCTTCTTCTGATTCACTGAATGGAGAATTGTTGTCATAGAGAATCAACTAGATTTGTAGTAGACTTTGTGTGAGTCATACAGAATTTTTTGTTGAGTTGAACCATTAAAATTTGGGATTGTTTGACACTATACTATTGTATAGCCTACTCTACCTTGTACACAACTTATTTAATCCCTCAGAAATTCTGCATACATTTAACTGCTTCCTATGACATACTATTCCTAAGGAAGCACCTGAATCTCTGAAATTTTTATACTTTCATGTGGAAGCATCAGTAAACAATTGATCTCCAAACCAAAAATAATGAATGACCAATTTTGACAGTGGCCAAGAATGAATCGTATGTTCAACTCTAAGTGGGAAATGTAGCTTTTTGCTGGATGAATTTCCCACCCCAATAAAACTAAAGCTCATTTTATAAATAATAAGGAGATAATGATATTGGAAATAAAATTTTCATCTCTGCCGCAATTTCCAACCATGTTGACAGAAGTGCGAAAAACTTGATTCGAAGAAGTTGATTAATTGCCTCAAGTGTTAGAACCAGAATTTGAATCCAGGTCCCTACATCTCTAGTATATTACTGCTGCTATCTCAGTTTTGGATACTCCGCAAAACGATTTATAGTTAAAAGAGATGAGCCTTTGTGGTATAGAAGGCTTGGCGTCCACCAGAGATTTATGTCCTATTTTCATCTATGAGAGGTGGTGCTAGGAAACACAGAGCAGCCAGGTAATACATTTTCCATCCTCTTTTGTGTTAAGTGTGAGTGTGTGACTAACTCTTGCCAGCAGAACATAAATTACAACGATGTATGTTGCTTACAAACTGAGGTAGTTACAGAATGCATTTACCTTCCCTATCCTTGCTCTTTGTCAGTTGAATGTCAATGCTTGAAAGAACTCTCTTAGAAACTATGTGTTCAAAGAGGTAGAGCCTCAGACTGCTTGGGATCTTCGACTTTGTGGAAAAGAAATATCCCCTCTCTCCCCCAGGACCATTGCTGAAAAAGGAGCCTGTATTTAGTCTATTATCTGAGAGAGAAATAAATTCTGGGTTTAGCAACTGAAATTTTGGAGTTTGTCTATTATAGAGGCTTGTAGACTAATAAAATAACAAATTAAAGGAGCTAACTGACTTCTGTGGAAATCAGGCATTAGTAAGGGAAATGGGATTCTTTGGGAAGAAGGAACTTTCTTTGGTCTCAAGATATGTGATTTACTGCTCCTATCCTAAGGCGATGCAAAATTTCTTACTGAGGTGATGCAAAATTTAATTTGTAAATTAGGGTCTTTAAATATGAAAAAAAAAGAAAGAAAATAGTTGAGGCAATGCAAAATTTCTTACTGAAAAGAGGAAGAAAAAGGCGATAATAAAGAGAGGAGCTAAGAAAGCACAGAGTCCGTTAAAAGAAACTCACATTTCGATTAATTAATTATGCACAGATTATGAGAACAAAGGTTAACTAGCAGAACTTCAATGATAACTCTGCAAGCAGATATATTCCCGAGAGCCCATTTAAAGTCTGGAAATACTTCAAATTTTATTTAACTAAAAGTCAAAATAGACAATCAGAGGTCCCAATTGTTCTCAGGCTGTGCTGTCTAATCACTCAGCTACTGAGTACTTGAAATGTGACTAGTTCAAATTGAGATGTGCTATAAGTCTAAAATACACATGAAATATTGAAGATTTAGTATAAAAAAGAATGTAAAATGTCTCAATAATAATTTCTATATTGATTATAAGTTCAATTATATTTTGGACATATTTGGTTAAATAAAATGTAATAAATAATTTTACCTTTTTTCATTTTTTTTAAAATGTGGCTACTAGAAAATTTAAATTATATAGAAGGCTCACATTACATTCCTACTGAACAATACTGTGCTAAGGGATATACAGTGTGTTGCATTTGCTCTGGCAAATTTAGGGTTGGGGAAAGATAGTAATAACAAACACTTACCCAAAGAAGCAACTTTGTCAAGAAATTACGAAAGAAAATAAGGGATTGAGTTGGTTCAATAGATTTTTAAGCATGTTATTTACAAGTGAATTTACAAATAAATAAAGAGTACCTTCCCCAACCCATGCTTCAGTGACCCTTGAAGAAAAACAAACAAAACAATCAAACTTAAAAAATACACACACATACACATAACAGTTTGATATTCTGTCACCAACACTCTGTGACCCTTACATACAGCATTTGAAGTCACTATCCCTCAGTCTCCTAGTATGTAAAATAGAAGCAATTGGGGCACCCAGGTGGCTCAGTCAGTTAAGTGCTAGGCTCTTGGTTCAGCTCAGGTCATGATCTCACAGGCCATGAGATCGACCCCCACATCAGGCTCCAGGCTCAGTGTAGAGTCTGCTTGAAGATTCTCTCCCTCTGCCCCCCCACAAATAAATAAATAAATCTTAAAAAAATAAATAAAATAAATAAAATAGAAGCAATTATATTTGCTTTCCTTATATAATCACAGCAATCAAATGTGAAAACATGCATTAAAACACTTTAGTAGAGTATATAAGTGCTCTACAACTCTAAGAAAGAAAATACTTGCAAATTAGGGGATTTAGTAACTGAACAGAGAAAATATTGTAGCTCTTTCTAAATAACGTTAGAGTCTACAGGTATTACATATGAATGATTTAATGGACATTTAAGAAGTTTCTTTTCATTCTAAATCATACCAAGGATTCAATTAGACTCTCATCTTACAATAATACTGCAATTACTACTTCTAGCATAAAACATTTTTTAAAAATGTGACAACATACACTTTTTTTGGCCTCAAATTTGTTCTACGCCTTCACACTCACTCTAACTAAACAGTGTAATATAGAGTCAGTCTTGGGAGCCAAGTCACTTACATTTGAGGTAAGCCTGGTATTTTAAAATTTATAAAACACAGTGCCATATTCCATGAAAAATTTTTATATATGTGAAATTTTGAATGGAAAACATGAAGTCATTAAAACCATATCTAAGGTCTTAGAGAATATATTCCACAACCGTTTTTTGGGAAGAACAGTGGGTTTTATGGATTTTTTTTTTTTAATCTGTGTATCTTCAAGGCTTACTTCACTTGATTTCAAACATATGTCAACTTTTATAACCTGTTTTAATTTGGCCCTTAGTCACGTTGGCATTATATATATTCATTTAATGTAAACAATTACATTTCTGCTTATCTTATATTTTTGTTTCCAGTGTCATTCTTTGCAAAAATTAAATAAAACTACTGTATATGTATGAATGTGTCATTTTCACCATGTGCTCTTCAAAATTGCAGATCATTTTAAAAAAATAACCTTTGCTAATTATGTAAATTAAACTGGCAATTCAAGAGACTTTGAGTTGTTTTTTTAGCCATCAGAGGAGCTAAATTTATGGTCTTGAACTAATTGGCCACTTAAAACTTTTCTTTTGTTTCTCATTTTAGTCGATTTAATATGTAAGGTGTCTATCATTTCATTATTGATTTTAAATAACTCATGTCAAAGATGTCAATTCTTTTCCATCATATATGTTTAATATACTTTTCCAAATATGTCCCATTTTGTAACTTATTTTAATTATGTCCTTAATTATATTGGAATTATATTTGGCCAATGCTTAACACTCCATCATCTGATTGAATAATACATATTTCTCCCCTTTGGCTTTGTTATGTCAGTCTATATAATGCAGCGGTACAAAAAGGACTCTGCTGCTAAAATTCTTGAGTTTAAATCCCATCCCTAATCTGCTGTATAACCTCATATATATTGTTTAACTCATTCTAGTTTCAATTTTCTAATTTTAAAAGCAAGGGTAATGCTGATACCTCCATAGTAGGTGGTAATACAGGCAAAACTAGGATAATGTCTTATATACAATGACTACTCATTGAATGATAGCTATGATTAGGATAACACATTGAATTCTTATGAACCCATGAATCAGTTTTTCATCTCTCCATTCTGTTGCATAGATATAGCTGAGATTTAAAGTCATGGGCTGGCTTCAAAAAGAATGAAATCTTGCCATTTGCAACAACATGGATGGAGCTAGAGAGTATTATGCTAAGTGAAATAAGTCAGTCAGAGAAAGACAGATACCATATGATTTCACTCATATGTGGAATTAAAGAAACAAAACAGATGAACATATGGGAAGGGGAGAAAAAAAAAGAGAGAGAGAGAAGGAAAAAAAATATAAAAGACTCTTAATGATAGAGAACAAACTGAGGGTTGATGGAGGGAAGTGGGTGGGGGGTAGGCTAGATGGGCGATGGGTATTAAGGAGGGCACTTGTTATGATGAGCACTGAGTGTTGTATGTAAGTGATGAATCACTGAATTCTACTCCGGAAACCAATAGTGCACTGTATGTTAACTAACTAGAATTTAAAAGAAAATTTAAAAAGAGAAAAAAAATAATAAAGTCATGGGCTGGAAATCATTGCAGAAATGCAAGGGAAGCCTACCATCTTGTCCTTTTCTCTATGTCCAGTATATGTGACTCTATTTTACAGAAATGATGTGATATTTTATAGATAAACAGATAAACATGCATATAGATAAGTATGAGAACTTCTTGAGATTGGAGATTGGGTTTGTCCTTTGTATTCCAAGAACCTAGCAGAATATTAGGGGGAAGATACTATAGTAGAACACATTATTGAAACCCATGTGAATTTTTGAGGACTGACATTGCATTGGTGAACCTGTGAAGGAAATGTTTTTGTTTTGTTTTGTTTCATTCTGCATTTCTTTAGATTCTGAAAGAGATTAATTGATTGGTACATTTTGGATCATATCCAAGTACTTTCTGGTGTCTAAGAGGTGTTCTTAGTGGGATATAAATTTCTATTTGTGTTAAGTTTGAAATTCTCCATGTTAAGCTTCCAAAATAGAGAGCAATTATTCTCAAAAAATTAGATGACTATTCAATTAAGTCTTAACATTAGTACAGTACCTTGCCATTGTGTGCCATTGATTCTCATTTATCACCTTTGATATCTCTCAAGTACTTTGTCTACAAAGTACTAAGCAGCTGTATACAATGGAATAAGCTTGAGCTCTGGGATTAGATAGTCTATAATTGATTTTCAGCTCAGTCATTTACTTACTGTGGTTTCATTTTTATATAAAAAAGGGAATCAAGGTACCCACATTACTGGATTGATATAAGCATTAGAGAAAATGCATGGCAAGAATGTAGCATGCTATTGCTAAATGAATGTTAGTGAATATTAATATAAGGTTAATATTTTCAAACATTCATTTTCCTTAATGGTTTGCAGAAAAATAATGGATGTGACAGAATAATCTATTTTTTTTTTTTTTTTTTTTTGCTTCCAAACAGATCACTAAGTCCAATGATTTTAGAAGAAGAGAATGATATTTTTTAGCTAACAGTTCTGGATTAAATTTTATCTATAGCACTGATTTTAGACAAGTTATTTAAACTTTCTAAATATGACTTTTCCCATTAAAAAAAAAAAAGAAGTATCTCATAAAGTTCTAAGATCTAATATGACACTATAGATAAAGTGTTTTGCATAGTAATTGCTCAACATCATCTGAACCTACTGTTCATATGAAGCAAAAATTTTTCAACAACCATAATAGGGAGTTATTAATCTTGTTGAGGATCTCAGTCATCACAGACTTGAATTTTTGAAAGATAACCTAATATTGTGCTTAACATAAGTAATGGATCTTGAGTTAGCCTGCTAGATTTGGCTCCTAGGTAAATTAATATTTTCTCTCTCACTCTTTAACTCAATCTCTCATCATCTGCCAAATAAGAGTAATAGTACCAACCGTTTTCAGGTATTAAAAAGATTAAATCTGATAAAATATTGAATCCCCGAGCACATTGCCAATCATATAAGTGTTCACTAAAAATATAACTAAATTGGAAATTAAGCTCTACATCACTAATTTTTTTTTTAAATCATTCATGGTGACTTCAGTGAAAATGATGGATTAAGAATTTTTGAAAGTCTGTCCCTTCATAAATAAACAAAAATAAACCTGGGGGGGTGGGAATTATCAGAATCAACTTTTTAAAAATCTGGAAATTAACCAAAGGCTTGCAGCAACGTGGGAATATTTAATTAAGAAAAATAGCTCAGTAAGAACAGCAAGCTTTGTGGTATTTTAACTTGCTCTAGCCCATCTCCCATTCCCCAGATAAATGGTAGATTTAAAAATAACAACTTGTGTTACCAGCACTATAGGAAAAAGAATGGATCTCATTTCCAATGAATTGCCCCCATTTTCTTTTGTCTGACAGATCTGAAAGACCCCACTCAAAAGGTTTGTCTTTATTTGACTTCACCCAAACTCATCTAGTGCTAAACATGTCTCCCTGGTGGGAACCACTAAGCAGACTGAGTGAAAACTTCAGTAGTCACATATGACAAAGATATACACTTTACAGAATTTGTTTAGAAAAGTCACTAAACAAACAAGAACAACTACAACAAAAAACCACCACAGCAACCCTGAGAAAGGGGGAGGATCTGTTTCCCAGAGTTGCCACATTATATTATTTGAAATGTCCAATTTTCAACAAAAAATTATGATATATACAGAGAAATAAAAATGTATGGCCTATTCCCAGGGGAGAAAATCAATGGAAGTTATCCCTCAGAAAACACAGACATTGGACTTAGACAAAGTCTTTAGATTAGCTATTTTAAATATGTTCAAAGAGCTAAAGGAAATTGCATCTAAAGAACTAAAGACAATATGAGAATATAAATAAAGAGATATAAATTATAAAAAGAACCAATTAGAAATTATAGAGATTAAGGAGTATTATTCAGAAATATGAAGCTGAAGTGAAAATTCATTAGAGCATTTCAACATTAGATGTGAGCAGACAGAAGAAAGAACTGGTGAACTTGAGACAGGTCAATTAAAGATCAAAAGAAGAAAAAGAGGAAGAGGAGGGAAAAGAAAGAAGAAGAAAGAAGAAAAAGAACTGAAGGAGGAGGAGGAGGAAGAAGAAGAAAAGTCAACCTAACCTTAAAAACTTGTTTAACACCATAAAGCATAGACACGTATGCATATGGTCAAAAATTGGAAGAAATATGGTTTAAAATTTCCCCAATTTGATGCAAGATATGAATCTATACATCTAAGAAGTACAGTAACTCCAAGTAGGATAAACTCAAAGATCCACTCTGAAACACATTATAATCGAATTATTAGTCAAAAAAGGAATCTTGAAAACAACAGGAAAGAAGTGACTCAAGGGAGGAGCAAGATGGCAGAGGATTAGGAGACCTGGATTTCATCTGGTCCCAGGAATTCAGCTGGATAGGGATCAAACCTTTCTGAACACCTACGAACTCAAGAGGAGATCAAAGAAAAGAATAGCAACAACTCTCTGAACAGAAAAGCGACCACTTTCTGGAAGGTAGGACGTGCAGAGAAGTGAATCCAAGGCGATATTTGGGAAGATAAACAGCGGGGGACGGGGCCTCCGTCAGCCGCTTCTGGCAAATGATAGAGCCGCAGAGCACAAAATCGGAACTTTTAGAAGTCGGTTCTGCTGAGGGATGTCGCTCCAGTGGCTAAGCGGGCGGTGGAACCCTCACTGGGACAGTGTGGTCTCAGGACCCTCGGGGTTACAGAAAGACCGGGGATGCCTGAGTGCGGCAGAGTGCCCACGTATCGGAGCAGGGAAGCTGGCTACAGAGATGGAGAGGAGGCGTGGGCTCTCAGCTTGGGGTTGACATAAACCGTGATCCGCAGCACAGTCAGGCCACTGCTCTTCCAGCAGGGACCCAAAAGCAGCAGATCCAGGGAGACTCCCCATCCTCCCCCGGGAGGAGTGGCATGGGAGCGTACCGCAGGGATCTGCTGGGTTTGGAGACTCCACACAGGGTCATGTGCCAGAGATAGAAATGCTCGGTCACTGGCCAGGTGAGCATGGAATGCGGCCGGAGACCAGGGAGACGGGAGTGATTGACTGCTTTCCTCTGGGGGCTCACTGAGGAGTGGGGACCCAGGTTCTCAGCTCCTCCAGGGTGGAGATTGGGAGGCTGCCATTTTCACTCTCGTCCTCCAAAGCTGTACCGAAAGCTTGCAGGGAACAAAAGCTCCCGAGAGCAAACCCAAGCAGATTACTTAGACCCTACTGGGCAAGGGCGGGGCAATTCCGCCTCCAGCAAAGACATTTGGGAACCACGGCAACAGGCCCCTCCCCCAGAAGATCAGCAAGAACCACCAGCCAAGACCAAGTTTACTGATCAATGAGAATGGCAGAACTCCAGCACTAGGGGAATGATGCACATAGAATTCATGGCTTTTTCCCCATGATTCTTTAGTCTTTCAAAGTTAATTTTTTTTAACTTTTTTTTTTGAATTTTTCTTTTTCCCTTTTCCAGCCAACATCTTATCTACTCTTTTTTTAAAAAATCTTTCTTATTTTTCATTTTTAAAGTCATATTCTATCCCTTCATAGTAGTTACCCTTATTTTTGGTATATATATATAAGTTGTTCTCTCTTCAAAATTTTGGGATACGGTTTCTTCTAAAGATCAAAATATACGCTAAATCTCTAGTGTATGGCTTTGTTCTAGTCTCCTGCCTGATCACATTCTCTCCCTTTTTTTTTAATCCTCTTCTTTCTTTTTTAAACCAACTTCTTATCAATTCCTTTTATAAAATCCTTTATAATTTTCACCTTTAAAGTCATATTCCATCCCTTCATCATATTAACCCTTATTTTGTACATACATAAGTTTTTCCTTCTTTAAAATTTTGGGAGGCACTTTCTTCTAACAGACCAAAATACGCCCAAAATCTAGTGTGTGGCACTGATCTATGCACCAGCCTGATCATATTTGATCATATTCTGTTTTGTTTTCTTTTGTTTTTGTTTGTTTTTCTTTTTCTTTTTTTTTTTTTTTCTTTTTTCTTTCTTTCCCTTTCTTTCCCCCTGGTTTCAGGTCTTTTCTGATTTGTTTAGTGTATATTTTCTGGGGACGTTGTTACCCTGTTACCATTTTGTTCTCTCATTCATCTATTCTCCTCTAGACAAAATGACAAGACGGAAAAAATCACCTCAACAAAAAGAACAAGAGGCAGTACAGACTGCCAGGGACTTAATCAATATGGACATTAGTAAGATGTCAGAACTAGAGTTCAGAATGATGACTTTAAAGTACTAGCTGGGCTTGAAAAAAGCATGGAAATTATTAGAGAAACCCTTTCTGGAGAAATAAAAGACCTAAAATCTAACCAAGTCAAAATCAAAAATGCTATTAATGAGGTGCAATAAAAAATGGAGGCTCTAACTGCTAGGATAAATGAGGCAGAAGAGACAATCAGTGAGATAGAAGACCAAATGATGGAAAATAAAGAAGCTGAGAAGAAGAGAGATTAACAACTACTGGATCATGAGGGCAGAATTCGAGAGATAAGTGATACCATAAGACAAAACAATATTAGAATAATTGGGATCCCAGAAGAAGAAGAAAGAGAGAGAGGGGCAGAAGGTGTATTGGAACAAATTATAGCAGAGAACGTCCCTAATTTGGGGAAGGAAACAGGCATCAAAATTCAGGAGGCACAGAGAACCCCCCTCAAAATCAATAAAAATAGGTCAACACCCCAACATCTAATAATAAAACCTATGAGTCTCAGAGATAAAGAGAAAATCCTGAAAGCAGCTCGGGACAAGAAATATGTAACCTACAATGGTAGAAACATTAGATTAGCAACAGAACTATCCACAGACACCTGGCAGGCCAGAAAGGACTGGCATGATATATTCAGAGCACTAAATGAGAAAAATATGCAGCCAAGAATACTATATCCAGCTAGGCTGTCATTGAAAATAGAAGGAGAGATAAAAAACTTCCAGGATAAACAAAAACTAAAGGAGTTTGCAAACATGAAACCAGCCCTACAAGAAATCTTGAAAGGGGTCCTCTAAGCAAAGAGAGAGCCTAAAAGCAACATAGACCAGAAAGGAACACAGACAATATACAGTAACAGTCACCTTACAGGCAATACAATGGCACTAAATTCATATCTTTCAATAGTTACCCTGAATGTAAATGGGCTAAATGCCCCAATCAAAAGACACAGGCTATCAGATTGGATTAAAAAACAAGACCCATCGATATGCTGTCTGCAAGAGACTCATTTTAGACCCAAAGACACCCCCAGATTAAAGTGAGGGGGTGGAAAACGATTTACCATGCTAATGGACACCAAAAAAAAGCTGGGGTGGCAATCCTTATGTCAGACAAATTAGATTTTAAACCAAAGACTGTAATAACAGATGAGGAAGGACACCTTATAGTGTCCTACTTAAAGGGTCTATCCAACAAGAAGATCTAACAATTGTAAATATCTATGCCCCTAACATGGGAGCAGCCAATTAGATAAGCCAATTAATAACAAAAGCAAAGAAACACATCGACAACAATACAATAATAGTGGGGGACTTTAACACTCCCCTCACTGAAATGGACAGATCATCTAAGCAAAAGATCAATAAGGAAATAAAGACTTTAAATGACACGCTGCACCAAATGGACTTTACAGATATATTCAGAACATTCCATCCCAAAGCAACAGAGTACACATTCTTCTCTAGTGCCCATGGAACATAATCACATCCTAGGTCACAAATCAGGTCTCAACAGAGTACACATTCTTCTCTAGTGCCCATGGAACATAATCACATCCTAGGTCACAAATCAGGTATACAACTGGTGCCGAAAGAATGGGATTATTCTCATATTTTCAGACCACATGCTTTGAAACTAGAACTCAATCACAAGAGGAAAGTCAGAAAGAACTCAAAGACATGGAGGCTAAAGAGCATCCTACTAAAGAATGAATGGGTCAACCAGGAAATTAAAGAAGAATTTAAAAAATTCATGGAAACCAATGAAAATGAAAACACAACTGTCCAAAATCTTTGGGATACAGCAAAGGCAGTCCTAAGAGGAAAGTATATAGCAATACAAGCCTTTCTCAAGAAACAAGAAAAGTCTCAAATACACAACCTAACCCTACACCCAAAGAAGCTGGAGAAAGAACAGCAAATAAAGCCTAAACCCAGCAGGAGAAGAGAAATAATAAAGATCAGAGCAGAAATCAATGAAATAGAAACCAAAAGAATGGTAGAACAGATCAACGAAACTAGGAGCTGATTCTTTGAAAGAATTAACAAGATTGATAAACCCCTGGCCAGACTTATCAAAAACAAAAGAGAAATGACCCAAATAATTAAAATCATGAATGAAAGAGGAGAGATCACAACCAACACCAAAGAAATACAATTATAAGAGCTTATTATGAGCAACTCTATGCCAGCAAATTAGATAATCTGGAAGAAATGGATGCATTCCTAGAGATGTATCAACTACCAAAACTGATCCAGAAAGAAATAGAAAACCTGAACAGATCTATAACCACTTAGGAAATTGAAGCACAATCAAATATCTCCCAACAAACAAGAGCCCAGGGCCAGATGGCTTCCCAGGGGAATTCTACCAAACATCTAAAGAAGAATTAATATCTGTTCTTCTGAAACTGTTCCAAAAAATAGAAATGGAAGGAAAACTTCCAAACTCATTTTATGAGGCCAGCATTACCTTAATCCCCAAACCAGACAAAGACCCCATCAGAAAGGACAATTACAGACCAATATCTTTCATGAACATAGATGCAAAAATTCTCACCAAAATACTAGCCAATAGGATCCAACAGTACATTAAAAGGATTATTCACCACGACCGACTGGGATTTATTCCTGGGCTGCAAGGTTGGTTCAACATCCGCAAATCAATCAATGTGATACAATACATTAATAAAAGAAAGAACAAGAATCATATGATCCTCTCAATAGATACAGAAAAAGCATTTGACAAAGTACAGCATCCTTTCTTGATCGAAACTCTTCAGAGTATAGGGATAGAGGGTACATATCTCAATATCATAAAAGCCATCTATGAAAAACCCACAGCAAATATCATTCTCAATGGGGAAAAACTGAGAGCTTTCCCCCTAAGGTCAGGAATGCGGCAGGGATGTCCACTATCACCACTGCTATTCAACATAGTATTGGAAGTCCTACCCACAGCAATCAGACAACAAAAAGAAATAAAAGGCATCCGAATCAGCAAAGAAGAAGTAAAACCCTCACTCTTTGCAGATGATATGATACTTTATGTGGAAAACCCAAAAGACTCCACCCCGAAACTGCTAGAACTCATACAGGAATTCAGTAAAGTGGCAGGATATAAAACCAATGCACAGAAATCAGTGGCATTCCTATACACCAACAACAAGACAGAAGAAAGAGAAATTAAGGAGTCGATCCCATTTACAATTGCACCCAAAACCATAAGATACCTAGGAATAAATCTAACCAAAGAGGCAAAGGATCTGTACTCAGAAAACTATAAAATACTCATGAAAGAAATTGGGGAAGACACAAAGAAACGGAAAAACATCCATGCTCATGGATTGGAAGAACAAATATTGTGAAGATGTCAATGCTACCTAGAGCAATCTACACATTCAATGCAATCCCCATCAAAATACCATCCCCTTTTTTCAAAGAAATGGAACAAATAATCCTAAAATTTGTATGGAACCAGAAAAGACCCCGAATAGCCAGAGAAATGTTGAAAAAGAAAAGCAAAGCTGGCAGCATCACAATTCCGGACTTCAAGCTCTATTACAAAGCTGTCATCATCAAGACAGTGTGGTACTGGCACAAAAACAGACACATAGATCAATGGAACAGAATAGAGAGTCCAGAAATGGACCCTCAACTCTATGGTCAACTAATCTTTGACAAAGCAGGAAAGAACATCCATGGCAAAAAGACAGTTTCTTCAACAAATGGTGTTGGGAAAATTGGACAGCCACATGCAGAAGAATGAAACTGGACCATTTCCTTACACCACACACAAAGATAGACTCCAAATGGTTGAAAGATCTAAATGGGAGACAGGAGTCCATCCAAATCCTAAAGGAGAACACAGGCAGCAACCTCTTCGACCTCAGCCGCAGCAACTTCTTCCTAGAAACATCGCCAAAGGCAAGGGAAGCAAGGGCAAAAATGAACTATTGGGACTTCATCAAGATAAAAAGCTTTTGCACAGCAAAAGAAACAGTCCACAAAACTAAAAGACACCTGACAGAATGGGAGAAGATATTTGCAAATGACATATCAGATAAAGGGCTAGTATCCAAAATCTATAAAGAACTTCTTAAACTCAACACCCAAAGAACAAATGATCCAATCAAGAAATGGGCAGAAGACATGAACAGACATTTTTCCAAAGAAGACATCCAAATGTCCCACAGACACATGATAAAGTGCTCAGCTTTGCTCGGCATCAGGGAAATCCAAATCAAAACCTCAATGAGATATCACCTCACACCAGTCAGAATGGCTAAAATTAACAAGTCAGGAAACGACAGATGTTGGTGGGGATGCAGAGAAAGGGGAACCCTCCTACACTGTTGGTGAGAATGCAAGCAGGTGCAGCCACTCTGGAAAACAGTATGGAGGTTCCTCAAAAAGTTGAAAATAGAGCTACCATACAATCCAGCAATTACACTACTGTGTATTTATCCCAAAGATACAAATGTAGGGATCCGAAGGGGTACGTGCACCCTGAAGTTTATAGCAGCAATGTCCACAATAGCCAAACTGTGGAAAGAGCCAGGATGTCCATCAACAGATGAGTGGATAAAGGAGAAGTGGTATATATATATACAATGGAATATTATACAGCCATCAAAAGGAATGAAATCATGCCATTTGCAATGACGTGGATGGAACTGGAGGGTATTACGCTGAGCGAAATAAGTCAATCAGAGAAAGACATGTATCATATGACCTCACTTATATGAGGAATTCTTAATCTCAGGAAACAAACTGAGGGTTGCTGGAGTGGTGGGGGGTGGGAGGGATGGGGTGGCTGATAGACATTGGGGCAGGTATGTGCTATGGTGAGCGCTGTGAATTGTGTAAGACTGTTGAATCACAGACCTGTACCTCTGAAACAAATAATACATTATATGTTAAAAAAAAAAAAAAAGAAGATAGCAGGAGGCGAAGAATGAAGTGAGGGAAATCGGAAGGGGAGATGAACCATGAGAGACTATGGACTCTGAAAAACAAACTGAGGGTTGTAAAGGGGAGGGGGCTGTGGGGATGGGTTAGCCTGGTGATGGGTATTAAGGAGATCACGTTCTGCATGGAGCACTGCGTGTTATATGCAAACAATGAATCATGGAACACTACATCAAAAACTAATGATGTAATGTATGGTTATTAACATAATAAAAAAATGAAAAAATAAAAAGAAGTGACTCATTACATATAAGCGATCCTCAATAACAATAACAGCTGATTTCACATAGGAAATCATGAAGGCAAGAAGATAGTGGGATGACACAAAGTTCTGAAAGGAACTGTCAACTGAGAATCCTATTTCTGGCAAAACTATTTTTCAAAAATAAAGGAAAATTTTAAAAATTGCAGATAAAAAATAACTAATATTTTTTGTGGTTAGCAGCCTTGCATTAGAAGAAAATCTAAAGAAATCTTTCTGCCAGAAATGAATGACAACAGGCAGTAACCTGAAACCACATGAAGAGGTAGAGTATTGGTAAAGATAACTACATCGGTAAATATAAAAGAAAGTGTAAATCTATTTTTTTGTTTTTAACTCCTTTTTTTACTATTTAATTTAAAAGGCAACTGCATAATACAATATTTATCAAAGTTGGTGTGCACACAGTGTATAAAGATATAATTTGTGACAAATGTATAAAGGAGGGAGGAAAGTGAAACTATTATAGGAGCATGTTTTTATATATTATTGAAATTATGGAATGCAGTGAAAGCAGTGCTTAAATGGAAATCTATAACTTTAAACACCTACATTAGAAAAGAAACAAGACTTCAAATAAATAACCTAATAACCTAATTCCTTAAGAAACTGGAAAAGGAGAGCAAACTAAATTCAAAGCAAAGAAGGAAGAAAAAAATAAGAATGAGAATAGAAAAAAATCAGCCAACTCGCTGAAGAAAAAATAATTAAAGGCATGTTTATTTTTGGCACAGTGTGGGCAAACAAGTGGTTGGTTGAACATGATTTAATCTTCCCCTTTTCACCTGTCTATTTTGGCACCATTCAGAGACATTCATAATGAATGTAAAGCAATAGGATTAAATGGGTCATGAATGACAACAAAAGTCTTGCCTTTTTTCTCCTAGTTAGAATATGTTTTACCTCTAAATATGTGTTATTTGCATTTCAGACTTAAGCACATCTGCCTCAAAGCCTTGGATAAATGGTTTA
This sequence comes from Phoca vitulina, assembly GCF_004348235.1. Lineage (NCBI taxonomy): Eukaryota > Metazoa > Chordata > Mammalia > Carnivora > Phocidae > Phoca > Phoca vitulina. The sequence goes on along the minus strand of NW_022589713.1, from coordinate 31,164,973 downwards.
TTATAGAGTTATACCCAAGACAGCTCCCTTGTACAAGATCAGAGAAATAATGTTGGTAAGTTTATTTCATTTACATGGTTTAGAATAATTTCACTGAGAGTAACTGCTATTATAATATTTTCACAAATATTCTCTTTTTTAAACATCACAAATATGATTTTTTATTTGTCACCATTAAATGTCTGACTTTTAAACAGATTCTTGGACTGGTGGCTCATATCCATCAGCTCGTTCAACTTTAGCACCGGTCTCATCCCCAGTAGCTTTTCCAGAACTACTACCTTCACCATGAAGCTCCATGAGCTTTCCCAGTTCAAACTTGGGCTTCTTCAGCATTTTACTTTTCTAACGAAGACATCATGGAGTGGATAAATAGACTGACAGGCCTTTTCTATATCTTTTCCGATGCTGTCTGGAATTAATTTATTGACCACTTCTTTCAAGTCATTTGTTTGCACCTCTTGGGTCATGATTTCCATCATCTTTTTCCGAATTTGACAGACCTGTTGGTGCTGAGGATAAGAGGTCTTCCGAATCTGATTATTGCGTTTTTTAGTAAAACCAACACAAAATAGAGGAAGCAAATAATCATCGGTAGTCTTGACATCAACATGAGCTTCAATCATGGTCTGCCATTTTTTGACCATGGAGCACATTTTGTCACGGCTAAGATCCATGCCATGGAAATTAGTCAGGCAGTTTTTGCCCTGAACATCCTCAGTAATTAGCTTGAATTTTCTAAACGCAACTTCATCATTCTGCAGATCAGCAAGGCTCACTTCAAAAACACAACCCTTGAGGCCATCAGATGCGATTTTGGTTCCTTGAGTTCTTGTGACTAATGTTTTTCCAATATTTCTTATGTGGAACATAGCTAGGGCTTTCACATCATACCAATCTTTCTTAGAAAATGGATCAACCACTTTCTTCTTGGCTCCCTTTTTACTGCCTTTCGTAAGGCGCTTGTTCTTGCCGACTGCCATGGCGCTGCTCAGGGAGCCAAAAGGTTCACAAATATTCTTATGTAAATTCTAATTATACTAATAATCTATTATAAAGCTTCTCTCATGTGTATAGTATTTTTCACTTATTGAGCACTCATAACTGTATGATTTTACTAAAAGATGTCACACCATTGGACTTCTACAAAGTATCAAAAGTAGTTCTACAAAGTACTCTATTTAACTAGTATGAGCCTCACCACAACAGCAGAGAGCAAATATACCATCTCTGTTCTTTAATTAATCATTCAAATTCTTCATGACTTATTAGCAGAGAGCTCACCAGTCCCCATCAAGACTCATTTTCCCTGCCCTTTAATTATCCAGGAATCCCAGAGTAAGCTTACCCAGTCCAAAGGTAAGTTGATTTTCTCCTGACAGCAAGAGTAGAAGGATCTGGAGACTGGCTTAAGTACTACTGCTATTATTCTTGGAGCAGAATTCTACACAGTCCTTTGGAAATTTGTCCACAGGGTAATACCAGGTCCATATGCCTAACATAGTTCCTAATGTGGTGCCACTTGTGGGCCCCAAATTATAGCTGTTATAGTTTGTACTCACATATACAGCTAGTATTCCCCAAAGCAAATTTCTTGCCAAGTTTCTGGATTTAGAGCAAGTGCCAGAAGTAGCCACAGTTAAACCTACATTTGCCCTTAGTAACTCAGGTTACTCCAGTTTAGATTTCTTGCCTCCCTAAGATGATGTGTTTCTAGGACACTTAATAAACATGCCTGCCATCAGTCTTTGTTGGAGAGCTGTACTTCACTAAAGTACATCTCCCTAACACTGAAATTAAGAAACAAAAACAAAAACTTATTCTTGATAGCTCTCAAGTTCTTGGATTTTATGTTTTTAAAGGGTAGAGACTAACACTTGGGCCAATATCGTACCTTTTAATAAATGATCTGATGATTAAAATATTATTTTCACAGTACCTTCCATGGCAAGAATTTTAAATAAAAATACTCTCTTATATTAAATGAGAACAGGGGAAAGCATTGTTTGTTCATTTACTTCCAAGTAGACCCTGAGATTCTTGGGCAAAGTCCTCCTTCTCCTTCCCACTTAGCAATTTTACATACCAGGGATCACGGGAGTTGTGGCTTTGCTCATGCCACAAAAGGGTCCATGAAAAGCTAATCTCCATACATGAGGTTACTTAAAGGCTCCTGAACAAAAGTTCTGATCCATATAAACTGAAATCTCAACCTGTAAACATAAGAAATGCTGCTATTTTAGAGACTTCCTTTGAAAGGAACTCTTTATTAAAAATTTTTAGCTTGGCAGGTATAGTCTACCCTCTAGAAATATATAACCAAGAAACTAGAGAGCTATCAAGAACACTTTTTTTCATTCACAGGTCTTCAACATACCCCTCACTCCTTTGTCCTTTTAAATTTACTCATTCAAAAGAAATGAATTTAGAGTAAACTATATATCCAGGGATATAAAGATGAATTGGATTTGTCCATAAGAAAATCACATTTCAGTAGACATGTCAACCAATGACTAGAAAACTATTTAATATGTGCTTTAATGGGACTCTGAACCAAATACAAAGGAAATACAGAAAGTCACTGACTGCCTGGTAAGAAAGTATCAGAGCAGAAATAGAATTTGAGCTGCTCCTAAGCTAGGTGTGAGACTGGCCAGACTCCAACCTGCGATGCTACTAATTAGCAGAATTGATTTATTTGATTATGTCCCCTTATTTTCATACATCTCCCCTCTGGAAGGTAGAAGATTTGCAAGAGAATAACTTTCTCAAATAATGATAGATTTATACATGTGTTTTTATATTAGAACCTACAGATAAGCTGTGAATATCCATGTGCAAGAAGTATTGAATGATTCCTCAGGCAAAGATGAGGCAGAAAGCCATTCCAGGCAGAGGGAAATATATATATTTCTCTAAAAATATACAAAAAAGGCATTAAAGGAGACAGCAGTTTCAGAAATAGATAAAATAATTCCACTGGGTTTATTAATAGACAGCCTGCCACTGCTCATTATAGAAGTTAAAGGTGGAGGAGAGGAGTTGTGAGTTAAGTCTAGAAAAATAGGTTGTGAGGTCCTTCTGTGTGTAGATAATAGGAGACAAAAATAAAAAGGTTTTGTTCAAGAGAGATATATAGCCAAGTTTGAATTTTAGGAAGATAATCATCTAGATAATAAGGGAATATGGAAGATGGACTAAAATGGGAAGGAATGATGACAGGAAGATCAGGTGGGACAGTCTTGCAATGAGGAAATGGGGGAAAAAAGGAATTATTGATCAGATAGAAGCACTTGACCTACAAAGGCAACTGGATTTTAAATTCTATGAATTGGACAACAGGATTGGTGACTAATTCCCTGATAGGGGGAGATGGAGGGAGAGTGCATCATGGACAGTTCGATGGGTAGTAATTCCATAATCCAGGATAGGGAGCAAAAGATGGAGACCAGATTGTAATGGATGGTGGAGAAGAAATTGTTGGATATGGTAAGTGTTAAATTTTAGGAGCCAGAGTGAGACTCTGATGGTGCATAGTAGGCAATTGAAAATGTGAGTCTGGAGCTTTATATAAAATTTGGAACTAGAAATCCAAACATAAGTAATCACCAGTATAAATAGAATAGTTACAGTCATGGCTAAGAGAAAACAGGGAGAGTTTGGAGTGAAATGCATAGAAGGCCCAGGATAAACCAGAGGAACAACATTTAACTGGTGGCAGAGAAAGAAAATCCAATGGAGGTAATTGAAGATACCTAGTTAGAGATGTAAGAAAACAAAATTTAAAATGAGTTTTCATTCATTTAGTCATTCTACAACATTTATTATATGCTTACTACATGCTGGCACCTGCTAGGATTGGAAATGAAATTATGCAGAAGGGAAACATATTTCTTTCTTGTATAGAATTTACATAAGAGAAGAAATGTATTTCTGTGAGAAAATAATGAGTTTAAATTTGAATGGTCTTAAGTTCAGTGAAAAATTAAGGTCTATATAAAAATACAAAAAGAATAGGAATTCTTAATCTCAGGAAACAAACTGAGGATTGTTGGAGTGGTGGGGGTTGGGAGGGATGGGGCTGGGTGATAGACATTGGGGAGGGTATGTGCTATGGTGAGTGCTGTGAATTGTGTAAGACTGTTGAATCACAGACCTGTACCTCTGAAACAAATAATACATTATATGTTAAAAGAAAAAAAAGAAGAAGAAGAAGAAGATAGCAGGAAGGGAAGAATGAAGAGGGGGAAATCAGAGGGGGAGACGAACCATGAGAGACTATGGACTCTGAGAAACAAACTGAGGGTTCTAGAGGAGAGGGGGGTGGGGGGATGGGTTAGCCTGGTGATGGGTATTAAGGAGGGCACGTATTGAATGGAGCACTGTGTGTTAATACGTAAACAATGAATCATGGAACACTACATCAAAAACTAATGATGTAATGTATGGTGATTAACATAATAATAAAAATGCAAAAAAAAAGAATAGATAAGAATATAGAGGTTTTTTAAGAGACCAAGAGAAGGGGAAAGCATGAAGAAGAATAAAGAAGTATGAATACAGAAATAAGAGAAGAAATTGAAGAAATTTGTCTCTAGAAAATGAAGAGATGAAAGTCATGAAATATTGTAGAAATGAAAATAGTGAGATTTGCTAATATGCAGGTCATTGATAACTTTAGAGAGAATATCTATAATAAAGAGGAGGCCAAAATGCAGATTATATTGAGCTAAAAGAGAAAAGGGAAATGTGGTAATTGGATACAAGCATTTATTTCTATACCTTCCTGAAATGACATTACAAAAGGATTAACCCACTGGGCTTGGGAGAATTTTGGAGAATGATAGTAGCAACATTTTGGTGGCTGGAAAGCATTCAAATGAGTAATGATGATTGAGATGCCTGAAGAGAACTGAAACCAAAGCTGATGGCTGCAGAGAGGCCAAACAGTTGACCTAGTCTCTAGATTTGACCGGATTTATAGGTTGCCCTAAATATATTGGAAAAGTCTATCATTGGAAGGAATATAAAACAGTATAGTTTTGCTTATTTATTCATATAATATTTACCAAGAACTGTCAATATGCTAGGTAGGAAGAATACATAAAAGACACAATTTGTGACTAAGCAGACAATCCAGAGAAACATGCTCTTTTAAAAGTTATTGCAATTATGAAATATAAGAAATCACTAAGAGTTAAACATTAAGAGATGTCACTGTAGCACCTATAACTGTCCTATTCAATACAGTAGCCACTAGCCACATGTGGCCATTGAATATTTGAATGTGGCTAGCGAGTCTAAGGAATGTAACTTTTAATTTACTTTTAATTTATTTACATTTAAAAACTTAAGTGGCATAAAATATTTTTGTGTTATACAAGTTTATTATTTTGGTAGAGCTATATTTCATTTTAACTGTTGGATCATGTAAGATATTATTGTTATAATGTGTATGTTGGCAACATTAATTAATTCTTCCATTACACATCTATCATCAATTCAGTTGGTGTCTATGGATTGATTCAATTTGAATATTTTTTTTTACATAACATTGTGATGTGTTTATTTGAATCTGAATATTTTATGAAAACAGCAAGAGTTGCAATGGTACCTGTATAAATTGTAATTGACCATCAAGTTGAAATATTTATTATTTCAATTATAACATAATTAAATTATTTTTAATTAAAAAATACATACAGCCATTAAAATTAGCTGCATCAGAGGAAAATGAAAAAGTTGTTTGATTTTCAAAAACAATCTTTGGGATAATAAAGAGAACAATGTTAAGTGGACATAATAAATTTGATAAGAAATTTTATCTCAATAGCCAAAAAAGAATTGAAGAAATCAGTCATTTAAAATAAAAATTAGAGTGCCTGGTGACTCAGTCGGTTGAGCATCCAACTCTTGATTTCAGCTCAGGTCATGATCTCAGGGTTGGGAGATCAAACCCCTCACTGGGCTTCACGCTGGGCATGGAGCCTGCTTCAGATTCTCTCTTTCCCTCTCTCCCTACCCTCCCCCTCCTCTCTCCCTCTCTTAAATAAAAAATAATAAAATTAAATTAAAATTAAATGCCAAAAAATTATAAATTATTTTTAACAGATCTAAGATTAATATTGGTCAGCTATAAAATAACTTGGATTCTTGAACACATACACAAAAAGCCATTTTTAGATCAAGAGATGATAAAATAAATTATTATTTCAGTTATGAAAATTTAGTTAGTGAGTCATGAGGAAAAGATTTGACTTTTTAAAACTTGACAGATCTTCAATGAAGCTACCAAACAACTGCCCATAGTACACCTTTCCAAGAATATCAAAGACCAGTTGATTCAAAATTTGAAAAACTGCAAAACCTTTTTTTCTTTTCTTTAGATGAGTCATACAAAACAAAACACACTATTCAATTAAATATTTGGGCTCAATGGACTTTCAAATTTATGAGGCAATGTTGTCAATCTGCAATCTAAAATATCAACCTCAGGGCATATATACATTTGAGTATTTTGCATCCTTCAAAGAAGGATTTCACCTAGATATGAAAAATAAAAACTTTTTTTATCACAATGAACAGTGCTCTATATTAGGTCAAAAATATGGATTTACTGAGATTTTTTTTAAAAGATTTTACTTACTTATTTGAGAGAGAGCACAAGCCGGGGGAGGAGCAGAGGGAGAGGGAAAAGCAAACTCCCCACTGAGCAGGCAGTCTGATGTGGGGCTCAATCTCAGGACCCTGGGGTCATGACCTGAGCCAAAGGCAGACGCTTAACCGAATGAGCCACCCAGGCACCCTGATTTATTGAGATTTTAAAACAAGAGATTGATAGTTCTCTTACTGCTTTATCCCGCTGTATGAGAAATGTTAAAAATATTTATGCTTTGGCTTTTGAAGTAGATGATCAAAAGTGTCATAAATAGGGGCACCTGGGTGGCTCAGTCGTTAAGCGTCTGTCTTCGGCTCGGGTCATGATCCCGGGGTCCTGGGATCGAGCCCCGCATTGGGCTCCCTGCTCGGCCAGGGGCCTGCTTCTCCCTCTCCCACTCCCCCTGCTTGTGTTCCTTCTCTAGCTGTCTCTCTCTCTCTCTGTCAAATAAATAAAATAAAATCTTTAAAAAAAAAAAAAAGTGTTATAAATACATGAATCATAGCCAATTTTTGAAACTCTTGAAAGAAACACAAAACAACATATTTAATAATCTTTAGTGCTTTGTCAATACTCATTGGTTAAGGCATGGAAGAGTTTTAAAAAAGATTTCCTGAATTGTAAACTCAAATTCAGAATTTTCTGGAAACAAGAGAAATCCTTGCTAAATATTCAAGAATCAAAGACATATATGGCAATATGAATTAGAATTTTTTTTTCACTGCATATGAATAAACTAAATTTAAAGCTTCAAAGAAAGGCTTTATTTATGAACTGATGAGAGAGGTATTAGAATTAATTTTGAAATTAAGAGTTTTTAAAATATAAATCAATAATATTGATTTTACAAATATTTCTAACATGAATCAATATGCAAAATGGACTTTGCTATGGAAATTAATTGCAAAATTACAAGAAAAAATTTTAAAAGCCTCGTTTATATTGTCAGATGTAGAATTGCCCTTTAAGTTATGGAGTACTTCTTTGAATTCAATATTAATAACTACAAATTGATGCAAAAGTTGTGAATTTATTTAAGTTAGACAGATACAATTTTAAAACTGAAGTGTTTTTGCTTCAAAGTGAAATCAACTCTCCTATATAAGATGAACAAGTTTTATCAATGTAGATGTGAATATTAAAGAAAAACTATTTTTCTCTTCAATTCAATTATTGGAAAACTTTTATTTATATTGGCAAAGACTTGAGTATGTAAATCTGATCTTTCCCCTACAAATGTTATGAAATCTAAATAGAAATTATGCATATCCATTGAAAATTTAGCAGATGAATTGAGATGTGCTGCTAGAGGTTTAAAATATACATATTTTAAAGACATCACAAAAAGAAAAAGATTAAATTTCTCAATAATTTTTATATTGATATCTTGAAATTATAGTTTAGATTTATTTAAATAAAATACACTATTAATATTAATTATACATGTTTATTTTTAGTTTGTTAATGTGATATTAAAAAATATTAAAGTAAATAAGAGGCTCACATATTTCTATTGGATAGTTCAGATTCAGGAAATGAATATAATTGGAACATAAATAGCAAGATGATTATCATACCAATATTTGGTATCTGATATCAAAAATTAGTTAAGAATCCTCTATGCTTAAAAGAATATTTTCACATGAACAGAACTAAGAGAAAAATTTTTTAAAGTAGAAGAAAGCCAAGTTGTTTTAAATAGGAAATAAACAGGAATTTCAAGGAAGGATAGAGAGCAGAAAAGAGAAGGGAGAGGGGAGGCTCAAGATTAAGTTGACAGAAACTTTAAAGAGACACTTTAAGAAACAACCAAACTAATAATAAATATTTTGTTGTCTTCAATATGGACATAAAACATGAACACATACATGCCCAACATTACAAAAATCCCTCCGTAAATTCTGCTATATACATTAATGCTTTGTGTGAGTGGTGTCTTTGGGAGAAATCAAATATTGACTGTTCCACATCCAGACTTCAGCAGCATGAGATGACATAAGTGGGAAAGAAGATAGTCTCTCCCTAATTCAGTAGATACTACAGATTAGAGCAAAAATTAACTAGGAAAAACACAAGCTACTCAGGATGCATAGAGAAAACAAAAAGGATATGGAGTCTCCATCACAGGTAGTCTATGTTCACAAAATTTTGTTTGCATCAAGAAAAACTTAATAACTCAGTTGACTTCTGTTACTCGTTTCTAGCTTATAATACTTTTCCATGTAAGAATTTCCACTCATTCTCATGTTGACCTTAGTTATCTTTATTTTTATTTAGCATTGGCCTGTTTAACCAAAAGCAGAAGGTATTCCAAAAAATATTTTCCCTGGAAACCAACTCCAGAAAACAAGTTGAGTGAGAAATTTGTAAGAAATGAATGAGATTAGGGCGCCTGGGTGGCTCAGTTGGTTGAGCGACTGCCTTCGGCTCAGGTCATGATCCCGGAGTCCCTGGATCGAGTCCCGCATCGGGCTCCCTGCTCGGCAGGGAGTCTGCTTCTCCCTCTGACACTCCCCCCTCTCATGTGCTCTCTCTCATTAAAAAAAAAAAGAAAAGAAAAGAAAAAAAGAAATGAATGAGATTAGATTTATTTACTATAATAGAGATTGTTAGTTTTCCTATAAAATATGCTTTTCTTTGTCTCTCATAGTAATAGTAGCCCCAATTTTAGCAGACACATGGCCTTCATGATAATGAGTGTATTTTTCAACCTCCTTTAGAGTCAGCTATGGTTAGCCCTAAGTTCTGACCAATGGGATCTGAGCAGACCCGATATGTACCCTTTCTAGGGCATGTTCTCTCCTACCTCTTGTGTCCTTCCCACAGGCTATAATATGGTTGGTAAGTAGTACTGGATTAGAGCAGGACCCTGGAGATTGAAGGGCAGAGGCTAGATCTGGGTCCCAACACTATGGAAGATCTAATCTAGCTCTGAACTACTTATACACATATTGTTACCTTTCTGAAAAATTGTTTTATTAAGCCATTATTATATTGATTCTTTGTTAGAAGAGTTCATCTTAATCCTGCCATCCTACATTTCAGAAACAAGTGTAACAATTTGTTTTCTAATATATATTTCCACAATATTTCCAAAATTTTCATATAATCAGATTTGTGCATTTCTGTTAAGAATACAAATTGGGGGGTGGGAATACTCAGAGATAAGTCACTTATTTTAATATGGTTGGCAAAATAAGTACACAGGTGAGTGATGTTTTTACAGGATCATCTGCAAGGCTCTATCCAGGAGAATTTAATCAATTTGCCTAGTGTTTCCTCCCTGAGCAGAAATTTTCTATTGTATAATTTACCTTACTAATATTTGCTTTTATCTATACTTGTAATTCTGATAACTACTCCAATAAGCATTTAGTGTCTTCCATGAAAACACTCTATAATCACCCTAATTTCACCCTATACACTTTCCCTCACCTAAAGCCTCTCAGGTAAAAGGCTCTCCCAAGACTTTTAGTTTCCTGATATCCTGGCTTCATATCATCATACTATACTAAGAGATGAAAGCATGTACAGGGTTATTATTTTACATAACATGAATTTTACAAAATTAATTACTGATTAACTTGCAGCTATACTTGCTAAGGGGAGGAAAATAATTATCACTATTGAAAAAAAGGCTGCCATAGATGTGATGGTCAAAATGTAACTATCATATAGTTCAGAAGACTTTCATCAATATGCCATAAGGAGAAAGAAGAGAGAGGAAAGACAAAACCAGAGAGTTGTCAACTAGAATTTAATCTTCACTCACTCATCCATCCATCCACCCATCCATCTAAAATGTGCAAAGAATCATGCTATGGCCTCAATATTTGTATTCCTTCAAAATTCATATGTTGAAATCCTAATTCCCAATGTGATAGTGCTTGCAGATGGGATGTTTGGGAAGTACTTACATAAAGAGGATGGAGCCCTCATAAATGGGATTAGTGTTCTTCTAAAGGAGAACCCAGAGAACTCACTAACCACTCTATCATGTGAGGATATAGCTAGAAGTTGGTAGTCTGCAACGTGGAAAGGGCCTTGGAAAGGGCCTGCACCAGAAAACAACCATTCTGGAATATGATCTTGGACTTCTGGCCTTAGAAACTGTGAGAAATAAATTTCTGTTGTTTATAAGTTACCCAGTCCATGCTATTCTGTTATAGCAGCCCAAATGGACCAAGACAAACTGTTTAAATGCTTGAGAAACAACAGTGAAAAAAAATAGTCTCTTCCCTCATGTAACTGATACTTTATCAGGGAGACAGACATTTAAAAAGCAATCACCTAATTATTTGTTACTCTTTTAAAGGACTATAGAAAGAAATGCATGATTTTATGAGAGCCTAATCATGACACTGACCAGATTTGGAGAGTCCCAAAACATTATCTAGAAAGATCAATGTTTGAGCAGAGCTCTGATGCAGGCAGTAAATTAGGAAAAGGTAGAAAGGGACTGCATTTCAGGCAGAAGGGAGGCATATATGCATGCCTCAAGATAGAAAGGGCATAAAGCTTTTAAGGAAATCCAGCTGACTTTTATGGATAGAATTAGGAGAGCTAGGGGGAAGTTAGCACTAGGTAAAGTTGGTGACGTAGGCAAAGAGCAGACCATACCTGATCTTGGAGGCCATATTGATGATTTAGTACTTATTCTCTTCTAAAGGCAATAAAAAATATTTAAATGTTTGAGCACAGTGATGGTGGTATGGGTGTATTCCCAAGGTGACAGAATTATATTTTTGTGTTTCAGCTTGGCTGCAGTGGGAAGAATGGATAAAAGAGAAGAGAGAAAATTTTTAAGAAACAGTTAAAGACATCTGCCAGCTGAGAAATGAGAGGAGTGTGAGCATGGATGTTGATAGTGTAGATGGAGTAAAATGAAGAGATTCCACTTATTCGGAAGTAATAGAATTTTAGATATGGTAGATCATGGAGAAAAGGGTGTCAGAGATAACTCTCAAGTTCTTCGTTTGCTTAATCAGATATAAAAATATAGTCATTCACTAGAAAAGAACATATTGGAAGAGGTGTGGCTTTAGTAGGAAGATAATGAATTACACTTTGAATAAACTGAGTTTGAAATTCCAGTAGGACACTCTGATGATATAGTTAAGAAGAGAGAAATATGTAGAGGTCTGAACTATTAAGAGAGGTCTAAGTAGGAGGAGAGAAAGAGAGAGAACAATCCACGTGTAGGTGGTAAATAGAGCCATTAATTTATTCATTTCACAAATATGTATTGAGGATTTATCATGTGCCAGGAACTATTCTAAGCACTGAGAATACAACAGTAAATAAAACTGATAAAAATTCCTATCCTCATTAGCTTGTATTCCATTGTTAACAGACATTGCCATAATTGGTAAGTATATTACATAGTATGTTGAAGGTGGTAAATACAATGGAGAAAAAAATGCATGGAAACTAAGCTTCAGAGTTCTGAGAGTGGACACTGAAACATTAAGCTAAATGGTCAGGGTGGAGATAATTGAGAAGGTAGCATTTGAGCAAAGACTTAAAATAAATGAGGTTATGAGCCGCATATGTATCTAAAGGGTGAGTATTCCAGAGGGAGCAACCAATGCAAAGATCCTAAGAGAGGAAAGTTCAAGGAACATAAAAGTCACTGTGGCTGTTGCAAAATAATGAGAAGAGGAGTTGTAGCAAAGTTAGAAGAACAGAGAAAGCAGTGGAATACAGTGTATAGGGTCTTATAGGCCATTGTAAGGATATTAGCATTTATTCTGAGTGAAGTAGGGAGTCACTGAAGGATTGGAATAGTAGATTGATATGATCTGATTTGTATTTTTAAAAGACAACTCTGGACATTGTCTGGAGAGTAAATGATAGGGTGACCACCTGTCCCAGCTTTGTGGGACTGAGGGGTGTCCTGAGACATATGAAGGTCACTGCTAAACCCAGGTAAGTTCCAAGAAAACTAGGATAGTTGTTGAACTTAATAGTAGGTGAGAAGATCAAGAATATGAATAGGATGAGTTTAGAGGCTTTTGCAGTTATCTCCTCAAGCAATCATAGTGCTTAGGACGAAGACGGCAGCCATGGAGAATGCAAGATGTGATCACTTTACAGATTTATTCTGAAGTTACAGTCAACTGGATTTGTTGACATTGAATAGTGTGGTGTGAGAGGAGAAAAGTCAAGGATTACTTCAACTGAACAGATTGGTGCTAGAAGGAACAGTGAGATAGATATGAGTATGGTGGTGTACGATGTTTCTCCTTTTTGTCCCTATTTATTAACAATGAATTAGATATCCACCCATGAACAAAAGCACTTTTGTGGATGTTGTGGGATCTAGAACCAGATGCCAAGGGACCTGGAAGGAATCTCACCCATGTGTGCATCCAGTAATAAGCAGACAGACCTCCCTAAAGGCTGCAGAAGCAGCAGAGCCTGCAGACATGCCACAACCCCTCTAATAGTAGCCTGGGAAAAACCCAGAATGTGCCACCTGAGCAAATTACCATGGACAAGAGAAAATTGACAGAAATAACAGCTTTCCCCCCAAAACATTTCAGCACACCATTGGGGCAGTAAAACAAACAAATAAGCAAACAAAAAAAAAACCCCATCAAAATACAAGTTTAGTCACAGTGGTAGGAAAAACTTTCCCAGGGCCACTCCGCCCTCACAAGGCAACATAGCATAGGGCTGCATTGTCCTGTGACTGAATGTTTTTTTATGTACCTATCAGCCATTTGGATGTCTTCTTTGGAAATATATCTAGTTAGGTCCTCCATCCACTTTAAAATTAAGTTGTGGCTTTTTTTTTTTTTTTGGTTATTGCACTGTATGAATTCTTTATAAATTTTAGATATTAACCTTTTATCTAATACGTGGTTTGCTTTTATTTTCTCCCATTCCATATTGTCTTTTTTTTTTTAATTGTGTCTTTTTTCTGTGCAGAAGCTTTTTATTCTGATGTAGTTCTACTTACCGATTTTTGTTTTTGTTGCTTGAGGTTTTGATGTCATATCCAATACAAAATCATTGCCCAGACCAATGTCAAGCAACTTCTTCCCTGTTTTCTCCTAGGAGTTTTATGTTATCAGGTCTTGAATTCTTTAATCCATTTTGTGTTAATTTTTATGAGTGGTATAAGAAAAGGATCCAATTTCATTTTTCTGTGTGTGGTTATCCAGTTTTCCCATAATATTTGTTGAAACTGTCTTTTCCTTATTGAGTGTTCAGAATATCTGAAGAACTCACACAATTCAATAAAAACAATAACAACAAAATCTGATTTAAAAGTGGACAGAGGGACAAGATGGCGGAGGAGTAGGAGACCTGGATTTCGTCTCCTCTCAGGAATTCAGCTGGATAGGGATCAAACCATTCTGAACACCTACAAACTCAACAGATCGAAGAAAAGAATAGCAACAACTCTCTGAACAGAAAAGCGACCACTTTCTGGAAGGTAGGACGTGCGGAGAAGTGAATCCGAGGCGATATTCGGGAGGATAGACGGCAGGGGAGGGGCCTCTGTTGGCCGCTTCTGGCAAGTGATAGAACCACGGAGCACAAAATCGGAACTTTTAGAAGTCTGCTCCGCTGAGGGACGTCACTCCAGTGGCTAAGTGGGGGGTGGAACCCTCGTGGGACAGTGTGGTCTCAGGACCCTCGGGGTCACAGAAAGACCGGGGGTGCCCGAGTGTGGCAGAGATCCCAGGTATCAGAGCAGGGAAGCCAGCTGCAGAGACGGAGCCCAGGCACGGGCTCTCAGCTCGGGGTTGCCATAAACCGTGATCCGCGGCACAGTCGGGCCACTGCTCCTCCAGCAGGGACCCGACAAGCGGCAGATCCAGGGAGACTTCCCTTCCTCTCCCGGGAGGAGCGGCACGGGAGTGCACCGCAGGGATCTGCTGGGTTTGGAGACTCCACCCGGGGTCGGGTTGCCAGAGATAGAAACGCGCGGTCACAGGCCGGGTGAGCACGCAGTGCGGCCGGAGACTGGGGAGACGGGAGTGACTGACTGCTTTCCTCTGGGGGCTCACTGAGGAGTGGGGCCCAAGTTCTCGGCTCCTCCGGGGCGGAGGCTGGGAGGCTGCCATTTTCACTCTCCGC
>NW_022589713.1:31076061-31150214 GCF_004348235.1 Phoca vitulina | reverse complement strand
AGGGAACAAAAGCTCCCGAGAGCAAACCCGAGCAGATTACTTAGCCCGAACCGGGCAAGGGCGGGGCAATTCCGCCTCCGGCAAAGACATTTGGGAACCACGGCAACAGGCCCCTCCCCCAGAAGATCAGCGAGAACAGCCAGACAAAACCAAGTTTACCCATCAATGAGAACGGCAGAACTCCAGCACTAGGGGAATACTGCACATAGAATTCATGGCTTTTATACCATAATTCTTTAGTCTTTCAAAGTTAATTATTTTTTTTAGCTGTCTTTTTTTTTTTTTGGATTTTTCTTTTTCCCTTTTTCAACCAACATCTTACCAATCCCTTTTTTAAAAAACATTTTTGTTTTTCATTTTTAGAGTCATATTCTATCCCTTCATAGTAGTTACCTATATTTTTGGCATATATATATAAGTTGTTCACTCTTTAAAATTTTGAGATAGTTTCTTCTAACAGATCAAAATATACTCTAAATCTCTAGTGTATGGTTGTTTTCTACTCCCCTGCCTGATCACATTCTCTCCCTTTTTTTTTTTCTTTTTTCTTTTTTTTTAAATCCTCTTTTCTTTTTTCAAACTTATCAATTCCTTTTATAAAATTTTTTATAATTTCCATCTTTACAGTCATATTCCATCCCTTCATCATATCAACCCTTATTTTTGTACATATATAAGTTTTTCTTTCTTTAAAATTTTGGGAGGCACTTTCTTTTAACAGACCAAAATACACCCAAAATCTAGTGTGTGGCACTGATCTATAAACCAGCCTGATCATATTTGATCACGTTCTGTTTTTGTTTTGTTTTGTTTTGTTCTGTTTTTGTTTGTTTTTATCTTTATCTTTTTCTTTTTCTTTTTTCTTTTTTTTTCTTTTTCTTTTTTCTCTCTTTCCCTTTCTTTTCCCACTGCTTCACTCTTTTCTGATTTGTTTAGAGTATATTTTCTGGGGACGTTGTTACCCTGCTAGCATTTTGTTCTCTCATTCATCTATTCTCCTCTGCACAAAATGACAAGATGGAAAAAATCACATCAACAAAAAGAACAAGAGGTAGTACCGACTGCCAGGGACCTACTCAATACGGACATTAGTACGATGTCAGATCTAGAGTTCAGAATCATCACTTTAAAGATACTAGCTGGGCTTGAAAAAAGCATGGAAGTTATTAGAGAAACCCTTTCTGGAGAAGTAAAAGAACTAAAATCTAACCAAGTAGAAATCAAAAAGGCTATTAATGAGGTGCAATCAAATATGGGGGTGCTAACTGCTAGGATAAATGAGGCAGAAGAGACAATCAGTGAGATAGAAGACCAAATGATGGAAAATAAAGAAGCTGAGAAGAAGAGAGATTAACAACTACTGGATCATGAGGGCAGAATTCGAGAGATAAGTGATACCATAAGACAAAACAATATTAGAATAATTGGGATCCCAGAAGAAGAAGAAAGAGAGAGAGGGGCAGAAGGTGTATTGGAACAAATTATAGCAGAGAACGTCCCTAATTTGGGGAAGGAAACAGGCATCAAAATTCAGGAGGCACAGAGAAACCCCTCAAAATCAATAAAAATAGGTCAACACCCCAACATCTAATAATAAAACCTATGAGTCTCAGAGATAAAGAGAAAATCCTGAAAGCAGCTCGGGACAAGAAATATGTAACCTACAATGGTAGAAACATTAGATTAGCAACAGAACTATCCACAGACACCTGGCAGGCCAGAAAGGACTGGCATGATATATTCAGAGCACTAAATGAGAAAAATATGCAGCCAAGAATACTATATCCAGCTAGGCTGTCATTGAAAATAGAAGGAGAGATAAAAAACTTCCAGGATAAACAAAAACTAAAGGAGTTTGCAAACATGAAACCAGCCCTACAAGAAATCTTGAAAGGGGTCCTCTAAGCAAAGAGAGAGCCTAAAAGCAACATAGACCAGAAAGGAACACAGACAATATACAGTAACAGTCACCTTACAGGCAATACAATGGCACTAAATTCATATCTTTCAATAGTTACCCTGAATGTAAATGGGCTAAATGCCCCAATCAAAAGACACAGGCTATCAGATTGGATTAAAAAACAAGACCCATCGATATGCTGTCTGCAAGAGACTCATTTTAGACCCAAAGACACCTCCAGATTAAAGTGAGGGGGTGGAAAACGATTTACCATGCTAATGGACACCAAAAAAAAGCTGGGGTGGCAATCCTTATGTCAGACAAATTAGATTTTAAACCAAAGACTGTAATAACAGATGAGGAAGGACACCTTATAGTGTCCTACTTAAAGGGTCTATCCAACAAGAAGATCTAACAATTGTAAATATCTATGCCCCTAACATGGGAGCAGCCAATTAGATAAGCCAATTAATAACAAAAGCAAAGAAACACATCGACAACAATACAATAATAGTGGGGGACTTTAACACCCCCCTCACTGAAATGGACAGATCATCTAAGCAAAAGATCAACAAGGAAATAAAGACTTTAAATGACACACTGGACCAAATGGACTTCACAGACATATTCAGAACATTCCATCCCAAAGCAACGGAATACACATTCTTCTCTAGTGCCCATGGAACATTCTCCAGAATAGATCACATCCTAGGTCATAAATCAGGTCTCAACCGCTCCAAAAGATTGGGATCATTCCCTGCCTATTTTCAGACCACAATGCTTTGAAACTAGAATTCAATCACAAGAGGAAAGTTGGAAAGAACTCAAATACATGGAGGCTAAAGAGCATCCTACTGAAGAATGAATGGGTCAACCAGGAAATTAAAGAAGAATTAAAAAAATTCATGGAAACCAATGAAAATGAAAACACAACTATTCAAAATCTTTGGGATGCAGCAAAGGCCATCCTAAGAGGAAAGTATATAGCAATACAAGCCTTTCTCAAGAAACAAGAAAGGTCTCAAGTACACAACCTAACCCTACACCTAAAGGAGCTGGAGAAAGAACAGCAAATAAAGCCTAAGCCCAGCAAGAGAAGAGAAATAATAAAGATCAGAACAGAAATCAATGAAATAGAAACTAAAAGAACAGTAGAACAGATCAACGAAACAAGGAGCTGGTTCTTTGAAAGAAATAACAAGATTGATAAACCCCTGGCCAGACTTATCAAAAAGAAAAGAGAAATGACCCAAATCAACAAAATCACGAATGAAAGAGGAGAGATCACAACCAACACCAAAGAAATACAAACAATTATAAGAACATATTATGAGCAACTTTATGCCAGCAAATTAGATAACCTGGAAGAAATGGATGCATTCCTAGAGATGTATCAACTACCAAAACTGATCCAGGAAGAAATAGAAAACCTGAACAGACCTATAACCACTAAGGAAATTGAAGCAGTCATCAAAAATCCCAACAAACAAGAGCCCAGGGCCAGATGGCTTCCCAGGGGAATTCTACCAAACATTTAAAGAAGAATTAATACCTGTTCTTCTGAAACTGTTCCAAAAAATAGAAATGGAAGGAAAACTTCCAAACTCATTTTATGAGGCCAGCATTACCTTGATCCCAAAACCAGACAAAGACCCCATCAAAAAGGAGAATTATAGACCAATATCCCTGATGAACATGGATGCAAAAATTCTCACCAAAATACTAGCCAACAGGATCCAACAGTACATTAAAAGGATTATCCACCATGACCAAGTGGGATTTATCCCTGGGCTGCAAGGTTGGTTCAACATCCGCAAATCAATCAACGTGATACTATACATTAACAAAAGAAAGAACAAGAATCATATGATCGTCTCAATAGATGCAGAAAAAGCTTTTGACAAAGTACAGCATCCTTTCTTGATCAAAACTCTTCAGAGTATAGGCATAGACGGTACATACCTCAATATCATAAAAGCCATCTATGAAAAACCTACAGCAAATATCATTCTCAATGGGGAAAAACTGAGAGCTTTCCCCCTAAGGTCAGGAACGTGGCAGGGATGTCCACTATCACCACTGCTATTCAACATAGTATTGGAAGTCCTAGCCACAGCAATCAGACAACGAAAAGAAATAAAAGGCATCCAAATCGGCAAAGAAGAAGTCAAACTCTCACTCTTTGCAGATGATATGATACTTTATGTGGAAAACCCAAAAGACTCCACCCCAAAACTGCTAGAACTCATACAGGAATTCAGTAAAGTGGCAGGATATAAAAATCAATGCACAGAAGTCAGTGGCATTCCTATATACCAACAACAAGACAGAAGAAAGAGAAATTAAGGAGTCGATCCCATTTACAATTGCACCCAAAACCATAAGATACCTAGGAATAAATCTAACCAAAGAGGCAAAGGATCTGTACTCAGAAAACTATAAAATACTCATGAAAGAGATTGAGGAAGACACAAAGAAACGGAAAAACGTTCCATGCTCATGGATTGGAAGAACAAATATTGTGAAGATGTCAATGCTACCTAGAGCAATCTACACATTCAATGCAATCCCCATCAAAATACCATCCACTTTTTTCGAAGAAATGGAACAAATAATCCTGAAATTTGTATGGAACCAGAAAAGACCCCGCATAGCCAGAGGAATGTTGAAAAAGAAAAGCAAAGCTGGCGGCATCACAATTCCGGACTTCCAGCTCTACTACAAAGCTGTCATCATCAAGACAGTATGGTACTGGCACAAAAACAGGCACATAGATCAATGGAACAGAATAGAGAGCCCAGAAATGGACCCTCAACTATATGGTCAACTAATCTTCAACAAAGCAGGAAAGAATGTCCAATGGAAAAAAGACAGTCTCTTCAACAAATGGTGTTGGGAAAATTGGACAGCCACATGCAGAAGAATGAAACTGGACCATTTCCTTACACCACACACAAAAATAGACTCCAAATGGTTGAAAGACCTCAATGTGAGACAGGAGTCCATCAAAATCCTAAAGGAGAACACAGGCAGCAACCTCTTCGACCTCAGCCGCAGCAACTTCTTCCTAGAAACATCGCCAAAGGCAAGGGAAGCAAGGGCAAAAATGAACTATTGGGTCTTCATCAAGATAAAAAGCTTTTGCAAAGCAAAGGAAACAGTCTACAAAACCAAAAGACAACTGACAGAATGGGAGAAGATATTTGCAAATGACATATCAGATAAAGGGCTAGTATCCAAAATCTATAAAGAACTCATCAAACTCAACTCCAAAAGAACAAAGAATCCAATCAAGAAATGGGCAGAAGACATGAACAGTCATTTTTCCAAAGAAGACATCCAAATGGCCAACAGACACATGAAAAAGTGCTCAATATCGCTCGGCATCAGGGAAATCCAAATCAAAACCTCAATGAGATACCACCTCACACCAGTCAGAATGGCTAAAATTAACAAGTCAGGAAATGACAGATGTTGGCGGGGATGCGGAGAAAGGGGAACCCTCCTACACTGTTGGTGGGAATGCAAGCTGGTGCAGCCACTCTGGAAAACAGTATGGAGGTTCCTCAAAAAGTTGAAAATAGAGCTACCATATGATCTAGCAATTGCACTACTGGGTATTTACACCAGATACAAAAGTAGGGATCCGAAAGGGTACGTGCACCCCGATGTTTATAGCAGCAATGTCCACAATAGCCAAACTGTGGAAAGAGCCAAGATGTCCATCAACAGATGAATGGATAAAGAAGAAGTGGTATATATATACAATGGAATATTATGCAGCCATCAAAAGGAATGACATCTTGCCATTTGCAACAACGTGGATGGAACTGGAGGGTATTACGCTGAGTGAAATAAGTCAAACAGAGAAAGACATGTATCATATGACCTCATTGATATGAGGAATTCCTAATCTCAGGAAACAAACTGAGGGTTGCTGGAGTGGGGGGTGCGGTGGGAGGGATGGGGTGACTGGCTGATGGACACTGGGGAGGGTATGTGCTCTGGTAAGCGCTGTGAATTGTGCAAGACTGTTGAATCTCAGATCTGTACCTCTGAAACAAATAATGCAATATATGTTAAGAAAAAAAAAAAGAAGATAGCAGGAGGGGAAGAATGAAGGGGGGGAATTCAGAGGGGTAGAAGAACCATGAGAGACGATGGACTCTGAAAAACAAACTGAGGGTTCTAGAGGGGAGGGGGGTGGGAGGATGGGTTAGCCTGGTGACGGGTATTGAGGAGGGCACGTTCTGCATGGAGCACTGGGTGTTATGCACAAACAATGAATCATGGAACACTATATCTAAAACTAATGATGTAATGTATGGGGATTAACATAACAATAAAAAAATTAAAAAAAAAATAAAAATAAAAATGGACAGAGGAACTAAAGATACATTTTTCCAAAAAGACTTCCAAATGGTCAATAGGTACATGAAAAGATGCTCAGTATGGTTAATCTTCAGGGAAATGAAAATCAAAACAGCAATGAGATATCATCTCACACCTATTTGAATGATTATCATCAAGAAAATAAGAGATAAGTGTCATTGAGGTGTGGATATAATGGAACCCTTGTACATTGTTGGTGGGAATGTAAATTGATTCAGCCACTAGGAAAACAGTATGGAGGTTCCTCAAAAATTTAAAAGTAGAACTACCATATTTCTAATAATCACACTTCTTGGTATCTATCAATTGGAAAAGAAAACAAGATATTGAAGAGGTATCTGCACCCCAATGTTTATTGCACTATTATTCACAATAGCCAAGATATGGAATAACCTAAGTGTCCATCAAACAATGACATACACACACACACACACACACACACACACACACAAACACACACCACAGTGGAATATTACGCAGCCATGACAAGAAGGAAATCTTGCCATTAGAGACAACATGGTGGACCATAAGGGCATTCTTCTAAGTGAGATAAGTCAGACAGAGTAGGACAAATGCTGTATGATATGTTATATGTGAATCTAAAAAAGCTGAACTTGTTAAAAACTGAGAGTAGGATGGTATTTACCAGAGGGTGAGGAGTGGGGAAATTAGATGTTTAAGGGTACAAACTTGGAAATAGTAGATAAATAAGTCTTGGTAACCTAATGCACAGCATAATGATTATAAACAACAATAGCATATTATAGGCTTCAAAGTTGCTAAAAGACTAGACCTTAAGTGTCCCCACCATAAAAGAAATGATAATTATGTAACATGATAGAGGTGTTAGTTAATGCTATGGTGGTAATCATACTGTAATATATAAATGTATCAAATCAACATGCTGTGCACCTTAAACTTACACAATTTTATATGTCAACTATATCTCAATAAAAATAAAATGTAAAAAATAATGATTTAATTGCCATTAGCTGAGATGAACAGGACTATCAATAGAAGTGAATTTTTAGTGGGAAAGATTCATTTGGGCCATGGTGAGCTTGAAATGTGCATTGGACAACTGCATGAAGATATTAATTAAGCAGTTAGATATATAAATATGAGGTAGAGAGGTAGAGCTCAGCAAGAAATCTACTCTGGGGGGTAAAAGCAAGGAAATTGTGTTTAAAGACATAGCTAAAATCATCAAGAGATTGATGAGGAGAAACGAGGTCTTAGGACACATGAAATTGCATGCACATAAAGTATATGGACAGTAGGAATTCTAATACTTAAGTGTCTAGCATTTAAAAAGGGAAAATGGTGTGGCAAGTATGGGGGAATTAACGACATGAGAGGAAAGTTAGAAGAAGAACAGAAGCCAAGGGAGAAATTAAAAAGTTGATTTACTTCTAATAATTCAGGGAAAGGGCTGATTGTTCTTTGGCCACAGTCCAAGAAATGAAAAATAATCTCCAGAGCTGGTTT
This sequence comes from Phoca vitulina, assembly GCF_004348235.1. Lineage (NCBI taxonomy): Eukaryota > Metazoa > Chordata > Mammalia > Carnivora > Phocidae > Phoca > Phoca vitulina. The sequence goes on along the minus strand of NW_022589713.1, from coordinate 31,142,434 downwards.
TAAATCCATCTCAATTGGTCAGTGAGGACTTGTATGGCAACAACTGTCTTTGGTAACCATACATTTAAGTCAGTTAATCAGCAACAGCCTCATTCCAATAACCAATCTTTCAATGTTGAAGTTTAACCTATCTCCAAATACTCCCACTTCTGAAAGTCTGTCAGTCTTTGCACTCTATAGCTCCCCAGACTCTACTGATTGTTTTTTTCTTTTTTTAAAGATTTTATTTATTTGAGAGAGAGCGAGAGAGATAGCCAGAGAGAAAGGATGAGAGGAGGGGAGGGGCAGAGGCAGAAGCAGAAGCAGACTCCCCACTAAACAGGGAGGCTGATGGGGAGCTTGATCGCAGGACCCTAGGATCATGACCTGAACCAAAGGCAGATGCTTAACTGACTGAGCCATCCAGGCACCCCTCTACTGATTGTTAAGAAGACTGTGCTTTTCAAATACAGTTCTCCCTTTCTTAACACACAACACATTCACATTCAGCTCTCTGTTTCAGTTAAAGAGCAGGTCTCTTCCTCTGATAATGTTTCAAAAAGGAGAGAGTGATCAGAAGTGTTCAATATGACTGAGAAGTTAAAGGAAATAAGAACTACCATAGATCACTGGATTTATCAACATGGCGATTATTGGTAACTTTGCAAAGTCCTTTCAGTACAGTGCTGAGTGAATCAGACTGCAGTAGCTTGAGTAGGGAGTGGGATTTGATGAAAATGGAGACAGTGAAGAGACAACATTTTTTTAATAAACTTTTTATTTATTCAATCATTCATTCATTCATTCATTCATTTAAAGTAGGTTCCAGGGGCGCCTGGGTGGCTCAGTCGTTAAGCATCTGCCTTCAGCTCAGGTCATGATCCCAGGGTCCTGGGATCGAGCCCCGCATCGGGCTCCCTGCTCGGCGGGAAGCCTGCTTCTCCTTCCTCCACTCCCCCTGTTTGTGTTCCCTCTCTCGCTGTCTCTCTCTCTGTCAAATAAATAAAATCTTTAAAAAGTAAATAAATAAATAAATAAAGTAGGTTCCACACCCAGCATGGAGCCCAACTGGGGGCTTGAACTCATGACCCTGAGATCAAGACCTGGATGCTTAACCAATAAAACCTTTTATTTTAGAATGGTTTTAGATTACAGCCAAATCACAAGATAGCACAGAGTTCCCGCATACTCCACACCTAATTTCTCCAACTGTTAACATTCTACATTGGAGAACACTGTTTTCAGCTATTTCACTTTAAACAAAGAGACAATGAGTAGCTATGCTTACATAGCTAAAGGGAAAACTGAGGTTAAAGGGTTTTGCTGTTTGAATCAATCACTGGTTCCTTTCACTGGTTTTGTTTATCTGTCTGTAATGGTTGTAGAGACTATTTAAAAATAAAATCTTAAAAACAAACAAACAAAAAACAAAAATAAGATGGGACAGACCTGATGTATAAATGATCAGAATAATCCTGAAGACAGAGAGAGGATGATGAATGTTTTGAGATGTGACTTCTTAGTTTATAACTGACATTATTGATGATTTTAGACAAAACAGCTAAGCTATTTGGTGTAATGCGTGTCAGGATATTCTAGGGAAGCTCTAGTGTGCCTTTCCTATTCTATAAAATGGACATTGGCCTTATAGCTGGAGTTAATATTACCAGCTCATGTCCACTAGGACTATGATAGTAGTAGTCTCTCAGTCTATAGTAGGCTATACATAGAAATCACTTCAAACCTTTTATCCCATATCTAAATGCTATATATTGACTGATAAGCTCCTGTGGCTCCCCACCAAAAGGTGACAGGACTTAAGGTGGGGGACTTCACATCTTTCTCTAATGATTTCACTTCAGCTCATCTTACTATATAACACATTAGGAAGGGACAAGAGTGAAACTCAATATTCACTGTGAACCTGATTGTGACTAGAACATTTTGGCTCCTTCCAATGATGGGGAATACATCATTTGGTAATATTTGTGATGGCAAATATATGAAATGAATTAATGTGTTAAAGAATGCAATTTAAATCAATATAATGTTTTAAGAAATTTCCTCAAAGAGATTTAGAGTCAAAAGTAAAGATTTTAAGAGAAGAAGTACCTGGGAGGAGAAATGAAAATGCGCCAAAGTACATCAGAAAAAGTTCAAACAAATCTAGGAGGGCAGTTCATGGTCTGAGCTTTTGAGAGCAGTTGCCAAGGACGAAGGCATACTGCAAAGCAAAAGAACTTCTTCTTGCTTCTTGCCTTACTCCATTTCTTTCACATCAGGGAGCTGGGAGCATTCTCTCCTTCAAACTGATGCATAATTTCATTTTCTTTCCCTAAAACCAAAGCTTGTATACAACACAGCCAGGTCTCCCCAAATATAAGAACCATAGTGTTAGAAAAGGCACTCTTAGGTAGAACAGGAACCTCACATTGTTGTAATAAACAGCTTGTCAGGTACATGAAATCAGGGCCAAGCAACCCGGCAATGTCCTTATTTTCTGCTTCACTGCTCTTCTTTGATCGAACCCTTTTCCATGTGTCTTGCCTCTTCTTTCACTCACCTTCTACCTGTATTACAGAATGCTGATGAGGTCTGACTTAGGTCAGTTCCAGCCCCTCATTTTCAGGTAATTTGCTTGGGCACTAAATGCTGGCTGAAATTGCAAGAAAATTTGTAGGCTTCACATCACCCCCATAGATGGGGAAAAAGATGCTACCCATGGGTGTAGAGTAGTTCTGCAAACCCTCTCAGTTGGAAAGAGTGTACCTGGAATATCCAGAGGTTAGGAATGTAATGTGAGAATGACAGAGAGTCAAGTTAGATGTCACGGCTTTTGTATTTCACTAACAGAACAAGCTAAATTTAGAGAATAGCACATATACCGCAGAAAAAGGCTTGTGTCAACAAATGGCTTTGAAGAAAAAACAAAAATAGGCATGAGTGTTGCACAGAATCCTGCCAAGTCTGCTTCATGTGATTCCACTTTAGGAGCACGAATCATTTTATCTGGAAGGGGAAAAAAATCTCAGGACACACATAACATGGAAATATTATTCATTGTTATTCATGTAATTCCAAACACTTTAAGGACACCTGCACACTGGGGACATCTTTTCAGATTGCATTTTAGTTCTTTTGCATGCTATCCTCTCTACTGTCTCAGAGCATAGTTCCATCACTAACCTGTCCCACTGGGGCAGTGTAGGGCTTAGTGAACACATACATCTGTGCTAGGTACACAACTATAGATCCTAAATCAGCAATGAAACATTAGGCACATAAGTTATTTTCTCCTCCTTTTTGTTGAAAAGGAAGTCCCACAGAAATTATAATTTGTTGAGGGCGACACAAGGAAGGAATGATTGGAAAGAGTCTCAAAATTTCTTTTTCTTTAAAATGGGAATGATAGCTGCTTCACTAGCTTCAAAAAATGTCACAGAGGAGGGACATATGTGATAATCTCTGTGAAATATACAGCATTATGCAAAAATAAGGAGGTGTTACATGCAGAGATCTGAGTGGTTTTGAAAGGGGAAATGTCTGCACTAAGAAGAAGCATAAAACCTATCATTTATCCAGCTTCTCTGCTCCAGACCCCACCCCAAGCTGCTCTGGCCTAGACAGCATTGCCTCTATGAAGGTTAAAACCCCTTCTTAGAGCCTTCCCACAACCAGTGATTGGTCAATGTAGGATATAAAGGCCTGACCCTCACCCCCCAGGGTGTAGGAAAAGTGAATAGCTATCCCAGTCATTTTTATCCATGGGATTGGTTAAAAATTAAGTTGAGATCGTACCATAGCCTAAGTTTTCATTTTGCCCCATCCTTCTTCCTTCCCTTCTGTTCCAGCAGTACTGTTCTCAAGAGCATATCCTAATAAATTTGCCATACACAAACCTCTATTCAAAGTGCACTGCCTGGGGAACCTGACCTGTGACACCATCTTTTTCCAAAGGAGTATGTTTTATAAACATCGCATTGGTCAAAGTACACTTTTGTTGTGTGAATGAAACTAGATTTTACTCTCCCACCATTGCAATTGGTTTCTATAAAGGAACTATGCACTCAAGGATGGTGAACAAATAGGTAAGTAGGCAAGCACCCTCTGATAAATGTAGTTTGCAGAATGTGGCTTCCTCCAGAAGGTGTCAGTGGGACCTCTTGTGTCCTTCTCCCTCCCAAGTCTAAGGTCACCAGGTCTGTGAAGTGCACTGAAGTCGGGATTACCAGGCTGGTCACAGGCTCAGAGTGCAACCCCAAATCCATTGTACTTTAATGCTGTAAAAGTAGCCAGATGAAACAGAGCTTATTGTCCCCTCTCCCTATAATGGCCATTTTAAGAAAGAAGAAACTAAAGTTTAAAAGAATTAATCAAATAATACAAGGGCCTCCCCTTTTATTAAATTAGCAGAGGTGGAACATGACTAAAGTTCTGTCTAAAATTATTGGTGCGTATTTCAGTAAACAGTCATGTGAAGACCCTTGTGTTTGGGGGCAATAGCTTGATATAGATGCAAGAAAGTGACCCCTCATGGTACAATGTGAGTGACCTCATACACCTATTGAGCGAGGACAACTGGCTTTGAAAAAAAGATTCTGGAGGAAACAGGTATATCCTGGACTATTCCAAAAAAAGAAAAGAATTGATATCTTAGAAATAAATAAATAAAAAGTTCTACCACTATCCCACCCCAGTGACATCCTAAGCACCAGAGTCGAAAAAGAACTGAAGGAGAAACAGAAAAACTTATTCAGGAATAAAGAAAAGCAGCCCCTGTATCTTGCTGAAGTGAAGGTGAAAGACCTCAGAAATAGCAAAATGAATGGTGTCCCCAGAACTGTATTTCTTTGCAAGCTGAGCATGGGGTAGAAAGAGCTAGCTTTCTAGCTGCTACCAATTGCTCTCACAATGCCTTACCCACATTTATCCATGCATCTTCAGTGAGCTGTGCCACATCAATATGCAGTCAAAAGCCCAGGACAAGGTTGGCTATGATAACAAATTGTTCTGCATAATGACGTTCCATGTCCATGCCCCCACTGACAGGACATCATATCACTGCTTTGTTAATCTGATTGCAAAGATTTTGTCAGGCTCTGCCAGGTGTGGAGAGCTGCTTCCTGAGCCCTGAGCCCTGATTAATCATATCCTGGGCTGTCAGGTCTAGATCCTGAGCAGAGGGGAGACATGAATCTCTCATTACAGGTTACAAACCCAAATTCCCAGCCTATTGTTGTTAACAGCAACACTGGCCCAGAGGCTCCAGATCTTTCAGTGTTTCAAGGAAATCCATATTGTCTGTAACCCATGGGTTGGATGCCACATTTTGGCCAAACAATCTGCATGTGGCATCTAACCCACAGGCTACCTTTACCTTATAATGAACATAGTGCTCAACTGTTTATCAAGTGCTTTATTATTGTTTATATTACTAGAGTCTTGGAAGGTAAGATAAATATCATTCCTATGTTACATGTGAGGAAAATGCAATTTACTGGAGTGAATGGGTTTGCTTATAATTATATACCCAGGAAGTAGAAAGACGAAATGCTGATCTGAGCACTAGATTCACGGTCTTTTCAGCAACCTTCCTTCTATATTAAATACTCTGTTTCTCTATTAATGACTTCTTTCCCCAGTAACTGCTTATGCTCTCTTGACCCCAGTCCCACTGACTCACTGCTCTGCTCAAATTAGGGGCTTCAGTCAGTTACATGGTGCTAGACTTATTGTTTGGCTTAAACTCCTGCTTCATTCTTGAAATCTTCTGGGTTTTGTCCTCTGGCCCTGTTCACTACTGCTCAAGCCTAGCCTAGTTGATGCCCAACTAAGAGTAATACAGTGTTGGGGCGCCTGAGTGGCTCAGTTGGTTAAGCACCGGACTCTTGGTTTCAGCTCAGGTCATGATCTTGGGGTCCTAGGATTGAGGCCTCGTGGGGCTTGGCACTCAGCACAGAGTCTGCTTGTCCCTTTCCCTCTGCTCCTCCCACTGCATGCTCTCTCTCTCTCATAAAAAATAAAATCTTTTTTAAAAAAAGTAATATGGTGTGACACATTAAGTCAATGCCAGTGGAAGAAAGAAAAGTGAAATTTGAATGTGGATTGGAGAACTTGCTATCAGACAATTAAGGTGGGACTAGAGGAGCAAAATTTATATATACTTTGACTCTTTACACGTTTGTTTGTTTTCCTTTCCAGTTCTGATAAGCAGCCAAATACTCATAAAAGTAAAAGCTGGTCAGCTGGTCTACCATCTCTTAGGTGAGAAACGCTGAGCACTGCTATCAGAGAACGAAAGAATTTAAATGCCTACTGTGCACCTCACGTCTGTGGAAGAATCTTTATAGATGTTTTCATGGGGTGCCTAAAGCAATAGGAAGTACTGTCATTAGAAATTATATAGAGAAACCAGAAATGATATAGAAGTGATTCATAATAATTTGTCAGTCATCTATGCTTTGAAAACTGGAAGCTAAAAACTTAAAACATAGGTGTCAAAGCTTAGCCATAATAAGAGGTAGATGTTTCCAATCAGCTGTGGTAATAACAAAAGTATGTGCCATTTTCCTGAGCTCCTACATTGTGCCAGCCTCTATTAAGAACCATGAAGACGATATCAACAACACTTAAAACAGCCCTCCAAGTCAGGTTTTAGAATTTCAGCCTATTATATTTGATGGAATTGTGATCTAGAAAGATCACACAATTAGAATATAGTGAATCCAGGATTTAAGCAAGGCCAACTAAGAAGGACCACATATAGCAAAGAGGCTCCAAGGAGGGTAACACTTACTATTTAAGCCACATCTTAAAAATAAAGAATAAAAAAAATGGACTATGCAAACAGCTCATACACAGCCCAAAGCAAACACACAGGTTTGAGATAAGTACAGATGTTTAAAGTAAATGGAAATAAAGTAAGGGTTGTGTTCCTGCTGAGGCACGCCCATGAAGCCAATGTACGGCTGCATTGAGCACCATAGTCTCCCTTTGCTCCATGTTTTTATTTTTTTTTTATTTTATTTATTTTTTTTTTTTTAAAGATTTTATTTATTTATCTGAGAGAGAGAATGGGAGACAGAGAGCATGAGAGGGGAAGGGTCAGAGGGAGAAGCAGACCCCCCGCTGAGCAGGGAGCCCGATGTGGGACTCGATCCCGGGACTCCAGAATCATGACCTGAGCCGAAGGCAGTTGCTTAACCAACTGAGCCACCCAGGCGCCCCTGCTCCATGTTTTTAAATGTTCTCTATTCTTTCAGGCGAGGGATTAATTTACTTTAGTTTTATTTCTCATTTTTTTCTTTTCCCTAAAGCATTCCTTTTAAAAAACAACAAGCTTATTTTAGCCAAACATAGTAGGGATTTGTCCCCATTCTACCCAGAAGAAGTAATGAACCCAATCAAGCAGAGTGGAGACAGGATCAGTCCCAGAAGGAAAGCTGGTGGCCTATAGGAAGATAGACACTGAAAAGACAGAATGAGAGACAGCAATGAGTAGCTGAGAACTTCCCTTCTACAATTTCATTCTCTCTCTCTTCTTACAAAATTCCAAAGTTTCACTCATACACATACTCAAGAAATATCCACCTAATCTCCCAAATTGCTTGGATTCAGGAGCTCAGAGGACAGGGCAGAACTGTGTCAACCTTCCCCTACCATGTTTTGAAAAGGTCCCATTTTATGTTTTGTTTTTGTTTTTGTTTTATGTATCCAAAAAATGTGCAGAGAAAGAGCAAGCCTTAAATAAATTGTAATGTATTCCTAAAAGACAATTCTGGACTTACCCTATCTGAAATCAAGGCAGTCTACAACTTTGAAAATCAAATGGAACACATATACCCACAGGAACCTCAGAGCAACAAAAACACAGAGCTTGAACTCCAGGCTCCCTACTCCTCAGAAATTAACAGTTTCAAGCAGGAGGGGGGTCAGCATTTTTGTCAGGCTGGCTGTGTGTTATACCAATGGGTATAGAAAGAACATGTGGCTTTACTTCAGCAGTTTTCTTGGCTAGAGAATTATTGCTTCCTTCACTTTGTAAATTTGCTGAGTCCTCAGGAAGGGCAGCTAAAAAAAAAAAAACATCAATGCCAGGTGGTTCTAGAAGAAATGCTTCCAAGGATTCTGATGTCATTTTAAGATGCAGGGGATGTAATATCATCACTGTTTACTGACAGAAATGAAACATCCTAATATCTGCTCTTCTCCTTGAGATGACCATGAGAGGTTCAAGACAGATATTGACACACCTCCCCATTAGTAGTAACTTTTGTCATGAGAAGAACTTCCTTCAGTGGCTTTCCCAAATGACTCACACAGAACAGACAACTCTATTGTGAAGTCCAGGTTAATAAAATGAGAAATATAATGTAGGGTCCTCTAGTCTTGAGAGGCTCCTTAATTCATCTATTCCTTATTGGACAAATATTTGAGGGGGACAATTAATTGTATTAATTATATTTCTCATCTTATTAATAAGCACTGTGCTACATATTGGGATTCAAGTGATAATAATAATATGAATAATGGCAACTCACATTTATTAAATGCTTAACAGCATTCAGTATGCCAGGAACTGTGCCTGAAATTCACATACATTTTCTCATTAAGTTGTCTACAAAAAAATCCCTGAGATGCAAATATAATTATTATCTTATTGCACAGATTAAAAACCTAAAGCTTAGAATAGGCAAGTAAAGGTCCCAAAGGTAGAAACTGATGATATCAGGATTCAAATCCATGATCTCATCTGGAGGTTTTCAAGAGATGTGGCACATCAGTGAAGATTCTGAATATTGCATTTTGTTAAAGAGGGAGACTTGATTGGGCAGTCATTGTTAACCTGAATATACTAGTAAAGGTTATCACACACTAACTCAATTTTTCTTTAGTTTTATTATAAATAAAGGGAGTTGGGTTCACTTGCTCACCAAGAATTTTCAGTTGGATCACTGGTTATAGAAAAGATAAATTATAGGTTCAAAGAATATCTGATATGGAGCAGACTTAGAGATCTTCATGTCATTAGTACTGAAATTATTATTTTTAGTACAGAACAAATATATTTATTTAAATTTAGTATAGCATGGAAATGTGTTTATTTCAAATAAAAATTTGACTGTAACCACATATTGGAAAAAAAACTTACAATGAAATAATTTTCAGACATTCAAACGGGAACGAAGTATGGATACATGTTACAACATGTGAAAACATTAGGCTAAGTGAAAGAAGCCAGTCACAAAAGACCAACTATTATATGATTCCATTCATATGAAATTTCCATAAAAGAAAAATCTATAGAGTCACAAAGTAGATTTGTGTTTGCCTAAAACTGGGGTGACAAGTGGGATGTTAAGAGTAATAGGTACAGGACACAGGGTTTCTTTTTAGATGATGAAAATATTCTAAAATTGACTGTAGAAATAGTTGCACATAACTGTGAATATGCTAAAAACCATGGAATGGTATGCTTTAAATAAATGGGTTACTTGTATATGAACTATATCTCAATAAAGCTATTTAAAAAACAAGCAGGAGTAGAAGCATGGAGCCCCACCCCCGTCTTCTTCTTCAATGAGACTCCTGAGTCAATTCTATAGAGCTTTAAGTTAAAAAAAAAAAAAAAAAGAAAGAAAAACAAAAAGACTCACAATGCTATTTTAAGCCATTTTATGAAGGACAAAACAGGAGCCACTTCTAAAAATTTGTGAAGTAGGGGCGCCTGGGTGGCTCAGTCGTTAAGCGTCTGCCTTCGACTCAGGTCATGATCCCGGGGGTCCTGGGATCGAGCCCCACATCGGGCTCCCTGCTCAGCAGGAAGCCTGCTTCTCCCTCTCCCACTCCCCCTGCTTGTGTTCCCTCTCTCGCTGTATCTCTCACTGTCAAATAAATAAAATCTTTAAAAAAAAAAAAAAAATTTGTGAAGTAGAGCAGGATGGAAACTTTATTTCTCTTCCTTATTCACTCTAGACCCAAGAAGATTATTGATGGGTTAGTCATGTCAAAGAAGCAATTTACATTAAACTATGTTGCTAACATTTGGAGCTTTCATACTGATGATGGAAGGGATTATAGTTCAGAGCCGATATGGAGTACCCTCTTTATCCACTATTTCCTCCAGTCATTTGAACGGGAAAACAGGCTTGGAATTGTTCCACCTAGGAGGTAACCCTTTTCTAGAAAGACCTAAAACAGGTCAATTTAACTCAAAGGCCTGAGGAAAAGTGTTTTCTCTCCTCTTTTTCTTGGGTTGGTGTTTCATGGAATTTTTTTCTTTGCCTTTAAAGTGGTATGATATCATGTTATCTCCCTTTCACTTCTCAAAGATTTTGAAGATGGGGCTATGTCAATCTTTTTCAGTAGCCTGTCTCAATGTTATGTGTAAGGCCAGTAAGACAGTCTTTATAATGGTTAGTCAAAAATCATCCCTAATGTGCTTAAGCCAAGTTACTCTCTTTTTGTCATCCCCAGAAATTAAGAGAAATGCATCTTGCCTGCTCTAAGAGATCTTTATTTTCTATACTTCATGTTAGAATGAAAGTGAAAAATAAAATCTTGCTAATGGGCCATGAAGCTTCTAAGCTCCAATTTTATTCTGATGAAGCATCAGTAAAAATAAAAACTCTTGGTACACTGAAAAATAAAACTACCACATAACCTAATGTCAGAATCTTGGCTGCATCACCATTAATTTAACACTAATTAACCACTGGGGTGTTGGAAAGGTTGCTTCATGTCAAATCAAGGTTTTATCTCTTGATACAATTACTGTTTTATAAAGGAGAGTGATAATGAGATACTTTTTGCTTTCACTACTGTCCATACCCGAGCCAAGTCTGCATCAATAAGAATATTAGGTAGTTGCTCCTCATCTCTGGGGGTGCTGATTTTGGAAAGAGAAAAACCCACTTTCAGGTTTAGGAAGCTATTGAACCTCCAGGGAGATGGTATGTCCAATCTTTCCAGCTGGAAGGAGGTTACACTCTCTTAGGCAGCTGATTGCCACAAAACCAGATGAGCTCTTGGATCCTATTCAGAACATTCTGTCCATTGCCCACATTCTGCAAAGTGTATTCAAGCCTTCTGCCCATTTTTAAATTGGGCTTTTTGGGGACAGTGATGTCTGCAAATGGTGGTATAAGACTTTTAGTGGCCATTCCCTCTCAAACTCATCAATTTGAACAATTATCTGTGCATCAAAATACCATTACAAAGGCTAAGAATTCCAGATGAGAAAAAAGACATATAGAGGAGGGTAGGGAAAATGGATTTACATTATCCTTATCACACTTCCACAAAGCCTGAGCAGCCCTACATGCAGAGACACTCTCTCTATGGGAGAAAGAGTGAAGTGAGTACCTAACTTCATTATGGACCCCATCCCCCAAGAATGCTCCAGCATCAGGCACACTCCTGTGGTTCTAGGTAGCTCCCAGTGGACTTAGGCCTCTGACTTACCCAGCCAACTGCTGGCTCCATTGGTCCCAGATGGCTTCCATGGCCGCAGATGACTTCTGTGACACGAGGTTCTTAAGTGGGTCACCATGAATTCAGGCCCTCGGCCTACCTTGGCACCATCCTTGGGTGGTTCCTGGGGCAGCAAACTCAAAATCAGCCCCTGTGAACCCAGGCTCCCAGCCAGGCCCACTATCATGGACGTAGGCTTTTGACTTACTCCAGCAGGTTGTTATCAGTTTAAAATAGGCTGTTATATCTATAGGATGTTTTATGTAAGAGTCATGGTTACCACAAAACAAAAACCTAAAATAGATACAGAAAAAATAAAGAGAAGGGAATCAAACAATACCACCATAGAAAATGATCAATGCACAAAGAAAGACAGCAAAAGAGGAAGAAAGGAGCAATGGCACTACAAAACAACCAGAAAATAATTAATAAGATGGCATTAGTAAGTCCTTACCTATCAATAATTATTATTTTTTATTTTATTTTATTTTTTATTTTTTATTTTTTTTAATTTTATTGTGTTATGTTAGTCACCATACAATACATCATTGGTTTTTGATGTGGTGATCCACGATCCATTGTTTTCGTATAACACCCAGTGCTCCATGCAGTACGTGCCCTCCTTAATACCCATTACCGGGCTAACCAATCCCCCCTCCCCCCTCCCCTCTAAAACCCTGTTTATTTCTCAGAGTCCATAGTCTCTCATGGTTCTTCTCTCCCTCCAATTCCCCCCCTCCATTTTTCCCTTCCTTCTCCTAATGTCCTCCATGCTATTCCTTATGTTCCACAAATAAGTGAAACCATATAATTGACTTTCTCTGCTTGACTTATTTCACTTAGCATGATTATGCTATCAATAATTATCTTAGATGTAAATGGAATAAATTCTCCTATCAAAAGGCATAGAGTGAGTGAATGGATTAAACAACAAGACCCAATCATATGCTGTCTACAAAAGACTCACTTCAACTGTAAGGACACACACAAACTGAAAGTGAAGGGATGACAAAAAATACTCTGCACAAATGGAAACTAAAAGAAAGCAGGGGTAGTTATGCTCAGACAGAAGACAAAAACTGTAACAAGAGAAAAATGAGGTCATTATATAATGATAATTGGTTTAATTCATCAAGAAGATATAACATTTGTAAATAAACATGCACTGATTATTGGAACACCTAAAAAATATAAACAAATACTCAAAGATCTGAAGGGAAAGATAGATAACAACACAATACAAGTAGGAGAGCTTTGAATGTATCAATCTTAGAAATGCAGAGATTATCCAGCCAAAAAAATTAATAAACAAACACTGAACTTGAAGTATACTTTATGAGAAATGGACCCAATAGACAAATATAGAACATTTCATCCCCAAAGCATCTGAAAACAATTTTTCTCAAGTGAACGTGAAACATCTTCCAGGATAGATCATATATTAGGTAATAAAATTAACCTTAGCAAATGTAAAGAGACTGAAATCATACCAACTATTTTTTCTGACCACAGTGGTATGAACTAGGAATTAATAACAGGAGAAAAAAACAGAAAATTCACAAATATGTGGAGATTAAACAATATGTTACTGAATAACCAATGGGTTAAAAAAGAAATGAAAATTTAAAAAAAAATCTTGGGACAAATAAAAATGAAAACAAAACATACCAAAACTTACAGGATGCAGCAAAAGCAGGTCAAAGAGGGAATTTTATAGTGATAAACTCCCACATTAAGAAAAAAATGAAAATGCCAAATAATCAACTGAACTTTACACCTGGAGTAACTAACTAATACCAAAGTTAGCAGAAGGAAGGAAATAACAAAGAACAAAAATAAATGAAACAGAGACCAGAAAAGCAATAGAAAAATTCAGTGAAACTAAGAGCTGGTTTTATGGAAAGATAAATGATAAATCTTTAGCTAGACTAAGAAAAAGAGAGAAGGCTCAAAATCAGAAATGAAAGAGGAGACGCTACAATTGACACCACACAAAAACAGGATCATAAGAGACAACTATTAACAATTATGAACCAAGAAATTGGATAACATAAAGAAATGGATAAATTCCTAAAAACATACCACCTACTAAGACTGAATTATGAAAAAATAAAAAATTTGATCAGCCTAGCTACTAACAAGGGGATTGAATCAGTAATCAAAAACTTCCCATAAAAAAAATCCCAGAATTCACTGGTGAATTTTGCCCAATATTTAAAGAAGCATTAATAGCAATCCTTCTGAAACTAAAGTTTGAAGAAGGGAAATTGAAAAAATTGAAGAAGGAATACTCCCAAACTCATTTTATGAGACCAACATTATCCTGATGCCAAAACCAGACTAGGACACTACGAGAAAACTGAAGACCAATATCTGTGATGATTATAGATGCAAAAAATTCTCAACAAAATACTAGCAAACCAAATTCAATAGCACATTAAAAGAATCACAAACCATGATCAAGTGTGATTTATCCCTGCGATGCAAGGATGGTTCCACATATGCAAATCATTAAATGTGATTAAATTTAACACCACATTAATAGATTGAAAGAGAAAAATCATATGATCTTTCAACAGATGCAGAAAAAGGCATTTGACAAAATTCAACATAGTTTTATTATAAAAACTCTTAACAATTTGGATGTAGAAGAAACACATTTAAACATATAAAGTCCATGCATAACAAATTTATAGCTAACATCATACTCAATGGTGAAAGTTTGAAAGTCTTTCCTGTAATACCAGCAACAAGAGAAGGATGTCACTTTTGCTACTCTTACTCAACGTAGTACTGTAAGTTCTGGCTGGAATAGGCAAGATAAAGAAATAAAAGGCATCCAAATTGGAAAGGAAAAAGTAAAATGTTCTGTTTTCAGATGATATTTTCTTTTATTATAGAAAATCCTCCACCAAAAAAAAAAAAAAATGTTAGTAGTAATAAATGAATTCAACAAAATTACAGGATTTAAAATCAATATATAGGGCGCCTGGGTGGCTCAGTTGGTTAAGCGACTGCCTTCGGCTCAGGTCATGATCCTGGAGTCCCGGGATCGAGTCCCACGTCGGGCTCCCTGCTCAGCAGGGAGTCTGCTTCTCCCTCTGACCCTCCCCCCCTCATATGCTCTCTCTCTCTCATTCTCTCTCTCAAATAAATAAATAAAATCTTTAAAAAAAAAATCAATATATAAAAATCAGTTCTAGACACTAACAAATGATCTGAGAAAAATAAAGAAAAAAGACCATCTCACTTATGATAACATCACAAATAATAATATACTTAGGAATAAACTAACCAAAGAGGTAAAAGATACGTATACTGAAAAGAACAAGACATTGATGAAAGGAATTGAAGAAGACACAAATAATTGGAAAGATATCTCATGTTTCTAGATCAGAATAATTGCATATTATTAAAATGTCCATACCATCCAAAGTGATCTACAGATTCAGTGCAATCCCTATTAAAATTCCAATGGCATTTTTCACAGAAAGAGAAAAAAAATCCTAAAATTTGTATGGAACCACAAAAAACCTGAATAGCCAAAATAATCATAAGAAAGAAGAACAAAGTTAAAGGCATCACAGTTCCTTATTTCAAACTTACTGCAAAGTTATAGTGATCAAAACAGTATGGCACTGGCATAAAAACTGCCATAGATCAATGGAATGAAATTCAGAGTCCAGAAGTAAACCCACAGATATAGGAATAACAAATATTTGACAAGGGTGCCAAGAATACTCAATGGGGAGAGGATAGTCTCTTCAAATAAATGGTGTTGAGAAAACTGGATATTTACATGCAAAAAAAATGAAATTAAACCTCTATCTTATACCATTCAGACAACTCAAAATTAAACTTAAATGTAAGAACCCAAACTATAACAGTATTAGATGAAAACCTAGGTAAAAAAAGCTCCTTGATATTGGTATCAGCAATTATTTTTTAAAAAGAGTGTATTTATTTATTTGAGATAGAAAGAGCCAGCATAAGCAGGGGGCAGGGAGCACGATGTGGGGCTCGGTCCCAGGACCCCAGGACCATGACCCAAGCCGAAGGCAGAAACTTAACCAACTGAGCCACCCAGGCACCCCGGTATTGGCAATTATTATTTGGATATGACCAAAAGCATAAGCAACAAAAGTAAAAATAAACAAGTAGGACTACATCAAATTAAAAAGCTTCAGCAAAGCACAATAAACAATCAGCAAAATGAAAAGGCAACCCATGGAATATAGGAAATACTGGCATAACATATATCTGATAAATAGTTGATATCCAACATATATAAGGAACTCACACAACTCAACAGCAAAAAAAAAAAAAAAATCTGATTAAAAAAAGGTCAGAAGACTTGAATAGACATTTTCCCGAAGACATCTAAATGGTCACTACGTACATGGAATATATCCAAAGTAAATGAAATCACTATCTTGAAAAGATATCTGAACTCCCATGTTCATTGCCACATTATTCACAAGAGTGAAGACATGGAAACCACCTACATGTCCATTGAAGGATGAATGGACAAAGAAAACATGGCATGAAACACACAGAGGAATATTATTCAGCTATTTAAAAAAAGAAGGAAATCCTGCCTTTTGTAACAATATGGATGGACCTTAAGGGCATTATGCTAAGTGAAATAGTTCAGAGGGAGACAAACACACACACACACACACACACACACGTAATTCCCACATATATGTGAAATCTAAAAAAGCTGAACTCATAGAAAAAGAGAGAATAGTGGTTGTCAAAGGACAGAGGATGGGGAAATAGGGAGATGTTGGTCAGAGGGTACAAACTTCCTGGTATAAGATGAATAAGTTCTGGAGATCTAACGTACAGCATAGTGACTATAATTAACAATAAGTAATCATATACTTGAATGTTGTTAAGAAAGATCTTACATGCTATTACCACAAAAGCAATTGTAATTATGTGAATGGATGGAAGTGTTAACTAACTTTATTGTGGTAATTGTTCTGCAATATGTACATGTGTCTAATTATCACATTTTACACCTTAAAGTTACATATCATATGTATCATATCAATAGTATCTCCTATCATACATATCAATAGTATCTCAAGAAAGCTGAAAAAATAAATATATGAATAAGATGGGTTTTTTTCTTATTAATTTATAGAAGTTCTTAAATATCTAGGTGCTTGGTACTTGCATGATCTATACTTTTTCATTATTTTACTTTCAACCTTTCCATGTGTTTGTTTTATGTGTCCCTTTTTTAAAGCATGAAGCTTGACTTTTCTTCCTACCTTAATGTCTAACCTACCAGCAATTCCTGTAAATTCCCCTTCATAAATATTCCTCAAGTCAGTCCTATTGTCTCCATACTCACTGCTAGAATACTTGCCCAATTTACTGCCTTGCGTCACTTGGACCACTATGTATGAATAGATCTTTCTTATCCAAATATACTCTCCTTCAATCCAGTATCCATTTCCAAGCACATCTGAGATTTTCAAAATGTAAATCTGATCATGTCACTCTTGAATTTAAGAACTCTTTAATTATTGCCTTCTAATATAATCTCCAAATCCCAGCATGGATTACAAGGCCCTTCAGGATCTTAACTTGATAATCTCTCCCATCCTTACCCTATATTATTCTTTTCATGATCTCTATGCTTTAGCCATACGTTTGTTCTGTTCCTCAAATATGCTATGCTTCTTCTTACCTGTGAGCTTTCATATATGCTGTTTTCTGCATCTCTGATATTTTTGTCTAACATATGTTCATCCATTGCACCCCAATTTAAAATTCATTTATTTAATGAAACCTCAAATGCTCCCATCCATAAACACACATATTTCAGATAAAGTTAGCTATAACAGGCTCCAAAAATTTGCTAATAAGTTCTGCTTTTAATACTCTTACTTTGGTGCTTTATAAAATGTATTATATATTACTTATAAAAATATATAAATAATAACAAATAAATAATGCATAGCCACATTTTCAATATTAAAATGTAAACTAATCACAAATATACAGAGTAAAAAGTGCAAAAATTTTTCACATAATTGCTCTATTTGTCCTTCCCCAAATCTCATTTCTTATCCTAGAGATAAGATATTGGTTTGGTGTATAGCTATGGACCTTCACTTATATGCATTTAAATATAGAAAGTTTCGTTGTTTTTTATTTCATTTTCATAAAAAAATGTATTGTACCTATTATTTGATGATTTTTTCCACTGCATAATATGTATTGGAAACCCTATTTTTAAATTAAATGTATCATCATTTATCTGTTCACCTACTGAAAAACATTTGAGTGATTTCTAAATGTGAATTATTAGAAACAATGCTTCAGTAAGATCCTCTATACAAATGTCATTTTACAAAAGTGCTCATATTTTTATAAAATATATATCTTAGAAACAGTATTGCCAGGCTATAAGACATGAACTTTCTGTTGCTGTTTTCCTCTCTTTTCAAAATATTCTTAGGTATTCTTATACTTTTCCTCTTCCGTTGAACTTCAGAATCAATTTGTCAGTTCTATTAAGAAACTGTGCACATAAAAGAATTCTTTAAAAATGATATGCTAGAAGAATGACATTGAAAGGCATTTAGAATATATATTATTCCATTTTAAAAAGTAGATAATAAAACTTTTTAAAGTGTGATCCCACTGGGAGAGAAATAAATCTATTTATCTAGACAGTCCAAAAAAGAAATATACTAAAACATTACTAGTCATTATCACGGGTTGATAGGAAGACTGATTTTTATTTCCTTATATTTTTAACTGACTCGTACATTTTACATAATGAAATTGTGACTTACACAATATAAAAAGTTATTTCTTCTCAAAACATAAAATGAAACTCTGTTAACATGCGTATCTCTAGAAGAAGAAATGTATCTGAAAAACTCTTCAACTGAAGCAAAGAAATTAGTTTAAGTACAGTCTATTTGCTTCCAGAAAGAGTGGATGTGGGTTGCCTAATTTTATCATCTAATTTTCATGTAAATAAAATCCTTTCCTCATTGCCTGAAGGTATTATGTTTGGGTGGCAGTAAACAAGAAAAAATGAAGTGGGAATTCAATAAAAAATTTTTATTTCAAGAAAACCCTAATATTGTAGTACACATAAATGTGCTGGCTGGTCTCACTTTAAATTTATGACCACAAACCTCAAGTAGGCCCTCAGGGCTGCCTAGCAATCCTCCTCCATTTCCCCACCCAGTTTGCTCTCCCTTCTTTGGAAGGGAGCTCAGAGAGCATTGCCTCTGAGCCTACACAGCTTCCTCTGCAACATGATCTTCTGACATAACACTTTATTTAGCCTGCTGCATCCCCACTAGCCTACTTGCTATTCCATAAACCCACCAAGCATGTGGTACCTCAAGACTTTGGGACACCCTAAATCTTCCAGCTACTTTTTTCCAGCATGATCTCCTAACCTTATTTAGGTTTCTTCTCAAATGTGACCTCCCCAGAAAGGTCTTCCCTGACATTCATATATAAAAATAGCAAACTCCCCTCCCAGCCCCCCCAAAATAAATAAAATAAAAATAAAAATAGCAAACTCCCTAAACATTGCCTAGTCTCATTTCCTAAGGTGATTTTATGATCTCCATTACATTTATTAATAGTAATTTTATATTATACATTTACTTACTTATTTTCTGTACCTCACGAGAGTGTGATGTCCATTAAGAGAGGAATTTTGGTTTGTGGCTATATTCCTAATGTCTAGATCAGTGCCTGGCAGGTAGTTGCCACTCAATAAACATTTGTTGGATAAGTGAATGAAATAGATCATGCTTTAATGTGCCACCTACTTTCTTAATCAGCAGCCTTAAACTCACTAACCTCATTGCTATGGCATGCCTTTAAGCTTAGACATTTTACTCAAGAATTAGAAAGCCATGTTAACAAGGTGTCTAGAATCATAATAACATTTTTAATATAAAGATCATCATAAGGATTGAGAAAATATATTAAATGTGTAAGAAATAAATGACTTCTCAGGAGCCTACCCTGCTCAGTGCTTTTGGCTAGCAATATAAAGCCACTGGTCTTTTCAGGGGAATGTCTTTCCCCAAGGCTCCTAATCCATTGGCAGGCTGTGGTTATAATTTTGTTTGAACAAAATCCCAGGACTTGGGATGTTGAATTCTATTCCCAGCTCTGCTAACTGTGACTTTAGCCATGTGGCTCTGCCTTCTCTGGGTTTCAGAATGCTCACCTGTAAAACTAAGGCAATTATACTGACATTGCTTCCCAGGGATGTTAGGAGGAACAGTTAATGATAATAATCATTAAAGAATTATTTCCATCTTCATTGGCTATTAATTAAGTTCCACTGTGTGCAGAACTCTATTAACTCTTTAAGAAGCAGAGTGGGTGTGTAAACATAAAATATATCAGACATCATTTTCTGCCTAAAGAAATACCTGTTAGAAAATAGAAGAAGAAAATAATAGTATTATGCTGAAAAAAATAACTGCTCTCTTTATGGGCATAGTTTCCTGTCATGTTTCCTCTTTAACCCAAACTTCACTCTCTCAGCTGTGAAATGATACAAGGAGATTTCACAGAATTTCAGAGCCTTGGAGGACCCCAGCAAGTCTCCGCCTTTATCTACACATCTTCACTTTAGAGATAAGGTAATTGACAACTAGAAAGATTTAAGAGTTTTCCAAACTCACCAGGCTGGGTCTCTAATCTCCTGATCCCCACCCAATTCATTGTGCTCATTGATACACTAGGCTGCTCTTTATTGTCCCAAAGAATAGCATGGCGGCCAGATACTGCTGCAGGCATCATGAATGGCCAGCTCTCTTTTGATGAGAAGCCCGGTAATTTAAGGCTATTGGCATATAGGTAGTTTTGGCCCTAAGGATGAATTCTAATAGAAAATGATGAATAAAAATTAACATTTTTTGAACTCCTTACTGTTTTCTATTGAAAAATTCTACTCAGCTCTTTATATCTACTATTTTAGTTCACCTTCATGATAACCATACAAGAGAGGTATAATCATACTTATTTAACAAAGAATAATGTTTTCATACTTATTCAATAACTGAATTTCCAGAAATTTATATAACTTGCTTAAAATAATACATTCATTAAATAATAGAGTTAAGATTTGAATCCAGATTTATCGAGTTCCCAAATTCTTTTATTACCATTACACAGTACAGAGGAAAATTTGTTTTTCAATGGAAAATTGTGTACTATCTCTAGCAAGGGCTGGCATACTTTTCCTTAAAGGACCTAACAGTAGACATTTTAGTTAGGTTTTGGACCATTATGTTGCATCTATTCAACTGTGCCATTTAGCATGATAAGCAATCCATAAACAAACAGACATGGTTGTATTCCAATAAAACTTTATTTACAAAAACAAGTGGCTTGTCCTCAGCTATAGTTTGCCAACTCTTAGTCTAGAGCTTACTTTTGAGTTACAGGATTCTGACTGTGGGAGCTATCTTAAAACTAGCACAGTTACTTACAGGTAACTGACAGCAATGCCAAACAATTCATGTCAATTGACATGCAAATTTTGTTTCTCAGAGGTTCAGTTGACTTCACCCACTATGGAAGAAGTCAGTTTTCCTTCCATTGTTATATTCATTTCAATAAGCCTCATTTACACATATGCCTGTTCTTTTGATTCTCCTTTGAACTGGTTTGACACATGCTGGTCCCCTTATTTTATTAATGAATTAAATAAAATCTTTAACACGTGTTCAATTATACCTGAGAGTCATTATATTACCTTTTTTGAAAGTGATCCTTTAACAACAGTATAGTAAAAAACATTAGCATACTCCCTCTACTACATCCTATCTTGTAAAAATGTATCCATCTTTAAACTGACTGCATCTTTCTTTTCCTTCTTCTTCTTAGCTTGAGGAGAAATGAGAACACAATGTTTCTGGGCCCCTGCAGAGACACGGAGAGACTAGACTCTCTGCGCCTGACACCCTCCACTGGCTGCAAGCTGCTATTATTTTCTTTTCTCCTACGCAACATGAAGGTTGCTTCATATCAATCATGTCAGTGCAAGTCATAACAGAGAACATCAACTCAATTTACTTGTCTTTTACAATCCAAAGTTGATAGGAAGAAAGAAAGCTGCCAATGTGATAAAGTGGTCTCCTCCACAGATATGACAGAGGTATTCTCCATTTTATGCTTAGCTGGTGCCCTGAAGACAAAGCACATTGATTCCGGAAATAAACATATTTCTTCACACTTACCATCCACCTCTCCCTCTCTCAGCTCCTTCCTGAAATGGACTGTTTGGTAATGGATTCACCATAGCTAGCAAATGACAGCTATTCATTAGCACATCTTAGAATCTCAGAGTTGGGAAGAAACCTTATGGATCATCTCATCCATGACAACAACTCAAACAATAATAGTAATATCACAACAATAATAAGAGCTAAAATTTCTTCATCATTTGTGCCAGGTAATTTCTTAAATGTTTTCTCTGTAAAATTCCTAGGATAGAACACCTGTTATCTTGACATATTATTAATAATCCCCTCTTTCATCTCAAAAGTAACTCAATTTGGAAGATAAATTATAAGATTACCCATTTATGATTACTATCTTATTTGATCTTTACACAACTTTATGAAGTAAGTATGATGATGATAAATACACAAAAGTAATTATGCCTGAGGCACCTGAGTGGCTCAGTCAGTTAAGTGTCTGACTCGTGACTTCAGCTCAGATCATGATCTCATGGGTCATGAGATCAAACCCTGCATGGGGCTCTGCACTCAGTGGGCATCTGCTTGAGATTCTCATCCTCTGCCCTTCCCCTACTCGTGTTCTCTCTCTCTCTCTCTAAGATAAATAAATAAATCTTTAAAAAAAAAGTAATATGCCTAAGTGCATGAAACTAGTGAGTAAAACTGTGATTTGAACCTTGGAAATCTGAGCATTCATTAACTACTATGTTATTTTTCCACTTATATACCCATCACATCTGGAACAGTACAGCCAACTGGTTGTCCATGGAGAGTGAAACCACAATCTGTGATAGGAACCAATTCTATCTTTAGATAATGCTGTTGAAGTTCACTTGCTTATTAGGCTGAAATCTATTCTCTCATAGTTTCAGAAATCTGGACAAAAAAAATAACAGAACCAAATAATAAAAGATCTTCTTATTCCATGTGAAAAACATATTGTATTTGAACCTGAAAGCAAGAAGAGAGGCAAGAAAGTTGCATTTTCTTTTTTTAAAAGAATGTTAAGGTCAGAGGCATTGATTGTGAATTATAGGAGGAAAAGGCAAGTTTCACTAATCCTGAGGACAATCATTAGCATTTTTTGCTCTTTCACAGCAATCTAGAGCTTTAAATTTGCTTTTACACTTAGAACCCAAGTTCATAGAAAAGGTGGGTGAGCAGCTATTTATAGAATGATGGATGTTAAGGGTTGTTGAGATTTTTATGTTCAACACACAGGCACAACTTAGTAGAGTACTAGATAGATAGCAATTGTCTCCTGAACTTGACCAGGAAGCAGAAGCTCTCGTATCATTAAGATAATGAAAACACACACACGAAATGTGTTTTCTCTCTCTTTTCAGAGGCTTATGTGGGACACCTGTCAAATTCATCATATTAGACATTATGTTTTGAAGATAGTTTTGTTTTAGAGAGGTTTAGCCAACTGCAGAAAACCATGAAGTTGAGATTCAACCAATAGAAGATATACAAACATATGAACATGTATAAGAAATGGGAAAATTCATTGGCCAATAGGGGAAATTCTTCAAGATATCTGGAATAGCTGTAGCTTTTTGTGATGAAGCTAAAGGAAATATGTGTGAGGACAGCCAAGTCCTCACTTTGAAAAACATTTCCCAGATGCATTTTCCTTTTTCTTCCTGGTGTTTGTGATCAGATTATCCAGCTCTAAAGTAGCCAAAACATCCACTTGAGTATATTTATTTTTAAGAGCATTACATTAAATTTACTGTTTTTCATTTAAGAATAGGAGAATTTTGATTGCCAACTTTAGAACCCTCTTAAAAATAACAGCTTTGGAGTTCAGTGTAGCACGGAAGCTTTTAAACTTCACGTTCCATCTGCCTGTGGCAACATCTGACCTCTCTCCTCAAGCCTGCCTTTTAAATTTCTCCTTTATTCCCCTCGTAGCCTTGGAAACAAATCAACAATTACTTTTAAACAGGAATCTTTACAGTTTAAATATCACAGGCTCTTATTTGGTTATGAAAACATTTTACCTTTAATTAAGCTTCTTTCAAAAATCCATGTTTTCAATCAAAGAGAAAATGTGCTGTGAAGTTATGATTCACCGTTGGAAAAGGTGTTTGTTTTAGAATGTTTCCTATGGATTTTGTGGAACTTGGAACAATAACTTGCTCCATTTTAGGGGAGTTGCCTTTAGTCCGTTCAGCTTCTCTAATGTAATACCATAGACTGTTGTTTGGCTTACAAACAACAGATATTTATGTTGCACAGTTCAGGAAGTCCAAGATCAAGTTGCTGGCAGATTTGGTGTCTGATGAGGACCTGCTCCTGGTTCACAGATGGCCATATTCTCACTGTGTCCTCCCACAGTGAAAGGGAGAACTCTGAGTACTGACCCCATTCATGAAGGCTCTACTATCACAAAAGGGTTAGGGCTTCAATGTATGAATTTGAGAAGGACACAAAGATCCAATCTATTGCAGGAGCTATTTGCTTCTATACATTCTAAATATCAGTGCCACCACTTTGCACAATCTAAGGAGCACCATTCTCATTGGATTTTATGTACTCCAGGGAACACAATGTAATGTGGCCTCCTGGACTTAGCAACTCCATGTAAAAATTTTGATGATCAAAATTGCCAAGGAGGAACATGTGATAAAATTATTAAAGGGATCAAATGCAAGGAAGTGTGCATCTCAAGTTAGAAGACAATGATTAAGTTCATGTTTTCTAAGTGGAAATCAAATTTTCTGGGGTTTTTTTGGATCCTGAAATTGAGTCATTTTGGCAAAAAATATTTTAATAGTGTAAAACTGAATAAAAATCTTGCTGTTAAAGAACTAAAGTGCTTCTGATACCTAAGGAAAAACATACCTTTGTTTATAAACTTAATAAATTATGGCACTAGCCTCTCCATTGTCTAGAATTTAATTATTTTCTTGCTCACCCATCTACTTGTCCTAGTGGAACTGAGTTCATATTCAATATAGACTACTTCATGATTTCAGTTTATTGCCAAATAAGTTAACTTTTCTTTTTAATTTCTCAGAGGTTCCATGATTACAGAGGTCATAAAATGACCATCATTTATAGCCTAGTGACTAGTGTTGTCTGTTAGAAACACTGGCAGACATATCTGAAGTTTGGATGGGATGACTGCTCTAAAGCAGGTGTTTACCAGAACAGGGTAATAAGTGGTATTGCAATTAGGGATGTCAAGAGTATATTTAAAACCCAGTGCATGGCTAGTGCCAATTAAAATACACCGACCCAACCAAAAGCCCGTAACAAATTGATCTCACAATGTTCAAATAAATAAATGTGACAGAACTTGCCCATGAAATAGATGTCTGTTTTAGCCCAGGAGCATGCTCACAACCACCTCAGGGCTGGTAGGTATTGAGAGAAATGTTATTAAGGAACAAAACTCCAGATGGTCCCAGGGACAGAGTTTGTTCTGTTATAATAAACACAATGAAAGCCTGACAAGCTCTATGAATGACAGGTAAAAATAACAAGCAATAAATGAGATGCTAACACTGATGCCTCATGGAAAGAGGCTGAGGACTCTGGAGCAAATATGGCATAAAAGAAGGAAAGTAGTTTCCTGGAGAATGAGGAATAAAAATATCCCCAATGAAGGCGAAGGGAGAAAGAGGAGACAGGCTATTTCCATGTATGTCACTTGTGCACTCTGCTGTCCCCAAGATCAGCATATACACTTAATATTATGTTAACTTAATTATGGAACACTTCAAGCACATACAAAACAGTCAGAATGATAAAATGGACTCTCCTGTGCCACCAATGAGCTGTTCTCAATTCACGGTCAAACTCGTTTTATTCTGCTTCCCACCCACGTTCCACATCCCCTATTTTTTAAATCAAATATCAAACATCATGTAATTTTATCTGAAAAATTGTTGTTTGTAAATTATGACGCTTTTTTTCTAACATAGCCGCATTATTATAGCATCTAAAAATGTAACAATAGTTTTTTAGTTCATCAAATATGCAGACAATTCAAATTTTCAGTTGCATCATAAATGTCAAAAACTTATTTTATGTTCACACATATCGTGTGTTTGAACGAAGATTTAAATGATGTCCACACAATGCAACTTTTCGATATTTTTAAGTCTCTTTTTTCTCTTAGATTCTCTCTCTAGGTCCTCTCTTTCTCTCTCTCTCACTCTTTCTTTTCTTGGGATTTATCTACTCAGGAAATGTGGTCCTATAGAATAGCCATGGTTTAGATTTTGCTGACTGCATCCTCATGTTTTTTATCATGGTCCTCTGTGCTCTGTCTGCATGTCCTATAATTTGGTAGCTGGACTTAGAATCTTAATCAAATTTAGTATTACTTTGGTTTTGGCATTGTTACCTCAGAGATAATATTGAGTCCTTTCATTAGGAGCATAAATGGCTACTTGCTTCTCATTTGTGATATTAGCAGCTATTGATCCTCCGGACAGAGATCCATTAAGTCCTTAAAGGTTGCAAAATGACATATAAAGTGCATATACATCGAAATATACAAATGGAATGGCATATCACCGCAAAATTACAACATCCTATTTCTATTATTTCTTTTTCATTTATTAGCTGGGATACTTCTTTAAAGAGATACTTACCCTCTATGTGTTTACCTCATGTTACAGTTCATATTAAAAGAGAAGAATAAATCCATGATTATTTTCCTTTAAGTCTTAAAAATAGTGAGATGATTATCATTTTCTGTTGGTGATTGATCTTTTTTGAATGATTTTCAAATCATGGATTAAATGTACTTGAAGTTCTAAATCTTACTTGTTGTAAGTTAGATTGATTTATAAATTATCTTAATTTTGGCCATGAGAGACTTTTCAAATTTGTCTTTTGAATTCTTTTGACCCAACTCTAGGACCCATAGATAAGTTCTTTGATATCAGATCTGTAAAGTTGTTACAGACTTACTCATACACACTTATTGCCCCAGATCTGAAATCAGCAATTTCTCCAAATGCCCTGGTTCCTTATGATATGACTATAATATGGGAATTAAGTATACTCATTGCTTCTGACTTGTTGTTTTTAGTTCCCTTCATTGGATAAATCAAGACATACTTTTGTGATATAAGTAATGAAATCATGAAGATAATTTAAAGTCAAAGTCAGGATTACAAGATTTTTACCTAACTTCTTCTATCTTACATTTTCATCTACACTCTTTAAGGTTGAAAAATTCTAGTTGTCAAGAAAAGTGGAGATGCTAATATCAAAATATCATGTGATTACCCATTAATTTTATCCCACATTACACAGAGTGTAACAAAATTATAATACTATTACCACTAAAAATATGATTACTACAAATTGTATAATTTTTTGCTTTGCACTTCTTGCAATTCAATGTAACATATTAGATTTATCAAATTAATGTGTTTCAAATGACTGGCACTACTCTTTTTCTATGTCGTCAAGGACATGCCTTGGTTTAGCTCATTTAATGAATCATTTTAAATTTTAGAAGTTTAAAAAATATTTAATGTTTCATTTTCACATTATTTACACAGTTCCATGAAATAAGTCACATTTTTAAAAGCAAAAACTCTATACCTGTTCTACTTTATTCCCTTCCTCTCTTACAGGTTAATTAATTAATTAGTTATTTGATAGATTAGCCTTCCATCATTTTTTAGGAAGAGCAAATATCTATACACTACCACCCTTTACATAGAGGGTAGCATATCATATTTTAATATTTGGTTTCTTTTAGAAAAGTATGCATTTTGGTTCCTATATTTACTTTAATATTAATACTATTTTATGATACACTTTCAAGAATTATTTTCTATTGGTATTTTACTAAGAAGATATACTTTCAAGAATTATTTTCAATTAGTACTTTACTAAGAAGAAAATTGAAAGTAGCTAATAAAATTTTCTTCCCTTACTTCAACTTGTACATGCTTCAGCCATAGCATATAATTTGAAGTAATATCACTTTATCTTCAGGTAATTAACTGGTATTATATATTTCGATGTGCTCTTCTTATATTCCTCATATGTTTTCATTTTTTGGAAATATTTTATTTTTAAGTAATCTCTACACTCAATGTGAGGATTGAACTCACAACCCCAAAATGAAGAGTCATATGCTCCACTGACTGAGCTAGCCAGGCACCACTGTCCTCTTATTTTTTTAAATAATCAAACTGTATCTTTTGTCAAAGTATATACCTATGATATACAATAATTTCTCCCTTTTAACCATAATTTATTCTTAGTTCCAAATACAATGTTTTTATATACTTAGTCTTTTTATCTCTATCTTCCCAATTATTTTGGCAATCTAAAATTCATTCTTCAGCAGATGCCTTAGAAAAGTCTCATGGAAATAAAATTCCATGGGATTTTGATAACTTTAGTTCTACTTTTATTTTGAAAATGAGTTTGTAAAGATATAATATACTTGATTCATATATTCTTTCCTTGAATATGTTTCCTTGGGTAAGCATTGTCATCTGAAATAAAAGATTGTTATTAAAAAGTTCTGATGATATGATCATTCCCTTGTAAGTGATTTGCGCTTTTTATTTGGATGTCTAAAGAGTATTTTTAAGGTTTATTGTATTTTAATAGACTAAGTCTCAGTGTTGATCATTCTAGTAACTTTTCAATTTCTTTAATTTCTATTATTAGTATGTGGGTCCTTTGATTTTTCTTCTTTGGGAATTCCTATTATACATATATTGGATCTTCTTTGTGTATCTTCTACATTTGCCATTTCTCCCTCTTAAACTTTTATTTATCTTGAGGAATTATCTGTTGTTTTAATTATCATTTATGCTATTCTTAGCTTAATATTAATTTCTGAAATATTTTTCCTTTATTTTAATCCTGTCTTGATTTCTATAATTTCACTTCTGATTTTTTCATAATTGTAATTTGTGTTATTCTTTCATAGTCTCTATTATTTTACTTAGTCTATTTTAGCTCATTTTGAAATAGTGGGTTATAGTTTCATCTGTTTGGCATGCTATTTTTATTTTTTGGTCTCTAGGTATATTATGTGATTCTTCCCCACACCACCACCATCTTTTTCCTTATAATATCTTTGTATGGGATTCAAACACAATATTTTCCTATTCCTAATTTTGATGTAATTTTAATTTTCCTAAACTTTAAGGAGGAAGGTTGGATCAAGAGATCTTTTTAGCTTCAAAGTGTACATTACCAGCTTCCCTTGCTTTTGTAAAGTGGTCAAAAATATGGTTCATACTTGCAAAGATCTCCAGGCACTGATTCTCTTGTCCATTTCTATCTGCTCCTTCCCTTTCCTTCATCCTGTCCTGTTTAATATAGATCCAAATCTCAGTATTCTCTCCTTAGTGTTCAGCTTTGTTGGAAAAGGTAGTCTTGGCTTGTTGGTTTTCAGATTTCATGGGGAAGGCACAGATTGCTTCTCCTCCTTCAGATCTTACCATGAACCACTTCTGGTGTGCAACAGTCTCTTACTTACAACTAGCTCTATTCAAATTACCCCCAGATCTTTGCAGTTTCTGTTATCTGTTTGGGTTCTATTACTCTTAGGTCTTCCAGATGTTCTATTCATTCTTTTTATTTCACAGTTTACAGTTACTGATAGTACTTGTTTAGCTGTTACTAGTTTGTCTCCAACCATTCATATTTGGAGGTTCATTAAGATGTATTTTACCCAAATTTTGTTCTACATGTTTTATGTTTGTTTCTCCACCATTTTTCTAGGGATTTTAACTACACCACCATCATCTATCCAACAGTCCCAGAGACTATACTTTCAAAATAAACTAGAGAATACCTAAACCTGAAAAGTATTTTTTAGATAGTGTCACATGGATCTCATATTAGGTTTTTTAGATTATAACTCACAAGTCATCAAAAAGTATTTGTATATATAAAGGCTTAAAAATAATCCTTTTGTTCTAAAACATGTTTTTCTAAATTAGAGCTATGCTTCCAGATAGGAAGTTAAATCTCATTGGTCCTATTATATAACTGAGACACAAACAATGTAGTTCTTTAGTGTGAGACTGGATTTTCTAATTAGTCTATTATTTCAATAAAATTGAATATTCCTATCCATCAACTTCATATCCCATGACAACATCTCATGGTTTCAAATACTGAGAAAATGTACCATTGCTTGATACATATAAATAAAAGAATGAACAGCTATAATGATTGATATTTACAATACAGTCAAACCTCATTGTCTAAAGAAGTTTATCATTTACCTTATGAAGTAATTCAGATACAAAATATTTTGTCTTAAATTTTTCAGATCACTGTCTGAATAGGCAATGCTAGAAAGAATAACAATCCAGGGGCACCTGGGTGGCTCAGTAGTTAAGCGTCTGCCTTCAGCTCAGGTCATGATCCCAGGGTCCTGGGATCAAGCCCCATGTCAGGCTCCTTGCTCAGCAGGAAGCCTGCTTCTCCCTCTCTCACTCCCCCTGCTTGTGTTCCCTCTCTTGCTGTGTCTCCCTCTGTCAAATAAATAAATAAAATCTTTAAAAAAAAATAGAATAACAATCCATGAAATTAGAGTAGTTAAACTATGTTGCCTTTATCCTAAATAAAGTTATGAGATAGTATAAACAACCATGAAATACAAGGATTCCATCTGATATTTTTCATATAGGTGTCTATTTTTATTTGGTTGTTCTTCTTTAATATTAATTCATTATCTTAATCTTAGTTGCAAAATAACTCTTTGTAATTGCTCACAAACTATAACAGAAGCTGTTTCACTATTCCTACTGACATGAGCAATATCCATTATTTTGTAATACATAATGATAAAATTATAGAGAGTTTAAACATCAGATAGGATCTAAACATCACTAGACAAATGCACCCACAGTGTGAAGAGACAAATGAAACTTATCTTTAGCTACGTGGTGGTGATTAGCACACCTGTTGTTAAAATCTCCTTTCACTAACTGCAAATCTGTGTTCCTTTCCTGGATTTTATGATTTTAATTAAGTTATGAAATGAAATAGTTCCCTGGACAATGATTTGTTGTCAAAAGAAAAACAAAACAAAAAATGCACAGTCATTTTGTTTCTTCTGAGAGGATCACAGGAAATTGGTAAAATATAATTTTTCACGTAATGACTATTTCAGGTCTTTTTACATAATAAAAGAGATATACTGAGGATCAGGAGTCATTGCTTTGCAGAACATTTAATCTTTTTAGGCATCAGGGTCTTTATTTGTAAAATAAAGAAATTATAGTATAAGTATTTGACAGATTTCAATACCTAGTTATGAGTCAAGTTATCACAAAACAAGAATGGAAAAATCTTTTTGTTCCATAAATACCTTATAACTAAAATTACTTCATGGAGGTACTTGCCCTAGCAAAAATCAAAATTATATTTTATAAAGTTTTAGGAATTAAGGGAATGTAAAGGGTGAGAAATATTGATACAAGTTAAAAAAAAATAGTCTACTGAAATAAAACAGAAGGCCCAGAAAGAGAACCAAGTAGACACAAAGACTGAAGTATAATTGAAATGCATTTTCAGAGAAGTCAATGAAGAATGGACTAATCAATAAATGTAACAATTGGTTAACCGTATGGAAAATAAAATGAATAAAACTGAGCCTTACCTGATATCATAAAGAAAAATCAATTTCAAGTAGACTCAAGGCTTATATGTGTAAAAAAAGCTTTAATAAAATTTAAAAGCAAAACTAGTGTTCTTAAAGATGACACAATCACAAAAAACATGGACTATTGGAGTAAAAACTGGTAAGTTTTACTATATATCAAAATATATAATATTTTATAGATTAAAGAGTGTACAGACAAGGCACACCCTGGAAAAAGTACATAAAACACTTAAAATGATAAAGGGTAATTTTCTAGAACAGGTAAAGAGCTACTTTGTAACAATACATAAAAGAAGGAAAGAAAAATTTACATAAGAACAAATTAATGAGTTTTCTGTCAATATAGAAAAAAGCTCAACCTTAATCAGAAAAATCAAAATTAAAATAATGTGTTATCACTTCTCAACAATCGGATTGGCAAAATATGCAAGGCAATTTAAAAGATGCAGTAAAAAGGGCATATACACAAAATATCAAGACATATTATAAAGATATGATAATTAAGAGGGTATGGCATGGGTTCAAGGATACACGAACTAACCAATAAAACAGAACAGAGAGCATATAAATAGGCCCATGGATATAGGGTGACCTGATTTTTGACAACAGTAACACTGTAATTCTGTGAATAGTCACTTGAAAATATGTATTTTGACTCTTTTCTCACATCATCAACAAAAAAATCAGCTCTGGATGGATCAAATATTAATCATGACATGTAAAACAATAAACTCTTTGGAGAAAAACAGGAGAAAATCTTTATTCCCTGATTATGGGTAAAGATTTCTTAACAAGGTCCCCAAAATGCTATGTGTATATATTTAAAAAAAAAAAAAGGTAAATGGCTACATTTTAATAATTTATATTTACCATGGTGCCTGGGTGCTCAGTCGGTTAAGCAGCTGACTCTTGATTTTGACTCAGGTCATAATCTCAGGGTCCCAGGATTGAGACCTGCACTGGGCTCCACGCTCTGCAGAGAGTCTGCTTCAAGATTCTCTCTCTTCTCTGCCCCACCCCTTGCTCTCACTCTCTCTCTCTCTCTCTAAAATAAATAAATAAACATTTAAAAAAAAGAATTTATATTTATCTAGACACTGTACTAGCTAGACCCAAGACCCGGCCTTAACTGCCTATCTGCTTATACTCACTTAACCTGTGTCTTACATTTTTCCCTAAATTATTCTTTCTAGCTTTCCTCCTAACTCAGGCAAATGAAACCCAAAGCAATGCCCCAGGTGATGGCAACTGCCCTGACGAGACCTCCAGCCAGCCTAAACCAACCCAGACCACTTGAACTAAACCTGCCTTGTGCCTCCACAGATCTCTGGAATGACCTACAATCATCCTTACCTCATTTTAGTACTAAAATCTTCACCCAAGGAGGAGCCTCAGCCTCATTTACATAACATACTATATGTGTCTAGACATGTTTCCTTAAGGCACATGCACGACCTTAGGCCCGCCTCTACATACCATGACAGGGATTCCCTATCTAAATACTCATCCTAACCTTAAACAAAAGGAGCCCACTCACCCTCTCTGTAAAGGGTTGTCCGGGGTGGGGGGGGGGGGGTAGTCACAGCTTTGGAACCTTCCCCATGATCTCCTCATCTGCTGCAAAAAAAGTTTCCTTTGTGCGACAACTCAAACTGGTACAGTTTCTGACTCACCAAGGAGTGAACTGACCTTTTGGTTATAACATGGTTAGTAGAATGAAAAGGCAACACATGAAATGGAAGAAGATATTCACTCTTCTTATACATATTTTTAAAGATTTTATTTATTTATTTGAGAGAGTGAGCATGAGCTGGAGGGAGAAAGAATCTGAAGGAGACTCTGAGATCATGACCTGAGCCAAAACCAAGAGCCCACCAGCTGCTGAACTGACCGAGCCACACAAGCATCCTTCACTCTTCCTATATTTAACAAAAGATACATACTCTGAATAAAAAACTCCTACAAATCAGTAAGAAAAATATGACAACACAGTAGATAATGGGTCAAGGAGTGACCAGACACATCCCAAAAGAGAATCTAAACATTTGAATTGGTGTTAAACTTTCCTAGAAATGCACATTGAAGCCTCAAGGAGAACCACTATATACCTGCCAGAATGGCTAATGTAAAAAAGTCAGAAAATAACAAATATTTCGAGAACAGCAGAATAACCAAAACTCTCATGCTCTGCTGATGAGAATGTAAACTGGCACAGCCACGCTGCAACACTCTTCTGTGGTACCCACTGAAGCTGAAGATACACAAACCCTAAGACTCATCAATTCTCCTTCTAGGTGCATATCCACCCCCAATTTCTACACATGTTCACCAAAGGGCTAGTATTGAACTATTTACTGCAGTACTTCTAGAAATAGCTTCCACCTGGAAATAATCCAACTGCCCATCAACAGTAGAATGGACATATAAATATTAGTATATTCACAAAGTAGAATACTACACAACAATGATAACGAATATCTATAACAATTTATAATGTCATGGTTTAATCTCAAAGTATAATGTTCAACCAAAAAAGCCAGATGCAAAGGAATGCATAGCATGTTCCATTAAAAAAATAATTAAGACATGTAAAATGTTTGTATGCTGTTAGAAAGCATACTTGTGATTAACCTTTAAGAGATAATAACTAGAAAGGAGAACAATGTTAACTCCCTGAGTGATGATATTTTGTTCTTGATCTGGGAGCTCACTACATGAGTAGGTGCAACTTACGAACATTTACTAAGATGGACACTTATGATATGTTTACTTCTTTGTATATGTATGTGCTCAGCAAACACATATTTAAGCAAAAATTGGCAGAACTAAAAAGAGAAATAGTCAAATTCAAAATCACAGTTGGAAATCTACCACACCTCTCTCAATAATTAATAGACAAAACTATGTTCTAAAGAAACAAAACCTCTGTGTGAATGTAGAAGCTTTGAACAACTTAATTAGGAAATGTAACTTAACTGATGAATATAAAGCACAGCAAGAAAGAATTACAGAATACACCTGTTATTTTTCAAGTGCATATCAAACATTAAACAAAAATGGACATAGGCTGAGTCAAAAAGCCAGACTCAACAAAAATATTAATATTTAGATGGGAAAGTGGGATAAAAGTAAAGATCTTACAAATAATAAAATGATATTAGTAAGGGATTACCCACAACTTATGCCAACAAAGTTGAAAAAGTATATTAAATGTTCAAATTCCAAGTGGAACATAACTTTTTAAAACCAGCATAAAAATAAGTAGAAAGTTTGTATCGACCTAGATCTCTTAAATAATATAAATCTGTAATGAGTACTACCATACATATTCAAAAAATCTCTAGAGGGTTAGAGAGTTTCAGGGCTGATTTCTTCTACATGTATAATAAAGAAATAACACAGATTTTATATAACATCTTCCAGAGAACAGAAAAACAATAAATAATTCCCAACTCATTTTATGATGATGGCAGATCTTTGATACCAAAAGCAAGTAACAGGGCGCCTGGGTGGCTCAGTCGTTAAGCGTCTGCCTTTGGCTCAGGTCATGATCCCAGGGTCCTGGGATCGAGTCCCACATCGGGCTCCCTGCTCGGCAAGAAGCCTGCTTCTCCCTCTCCCATCCCCCCTGCTTGTGTTCCTGCTCTCACTATCTCTCTCTCTGTCAAATAAATAAATAAAATCTTTAAAAAACAAAGAAAAAACAAAAACAAAAAACAAAAGCAAGTAACAGTATTGACCAGAATACATCATAAGTAGAGGTGCAGAACCACCTGATTTATGACCGAAGTGATACTATAATACATTGGGTTAAATAGGGTCTTTTCAGTAATTAGGGCTAGATCAATGGGAGCACTTGATCCCCAACCTTACAGTAAACAAAACAATCAATTCCAGATTGATAATAGCTATCAATAAGACATGTAAACCGGTAATACATTCAGAAGCACTTTTTCTTTTTTTTAATTATGCAATGTTAATCACCATACATCATTAGTTTTTGATGTAGTGTTCCATGATTCATTGTTTGTGCATAACACCCAGTGCTCCATTCAGTACGTGCCCTCTTTAATACCCATCACCAGGCTAACCCATCCCCTTCCCCCCTCCCCTCTAGAACGTTTGTTTCTCAGAGTCCATAGTATCTCATGGTTCGTCTCCCCCACCGATTCCCCCCTTCATTTCTCCCTTCCTACCATCTTCTTTTTTTTTAACATACAGTGTATTATTTGTTTCAGAGGTACAGGTCTGTAATTCAACAGTCTTACACAATTCACAGCGCTCACCATAGCACATACCCTCCCCAGTGTCCATCACCCAGCCACCCCATCCCTCCCACCCCCCACCACTCCAGCAACCCTCAGTTTGTTTCCTGAGATTCAGAAGCACTTTTTTTTTAAGATTTTATTTATTTATTTGAGAGAGAGAGAGAGTGCGTATACACAGGAGAAGCAGACTCTGCCATGCGTGGAACCCAACTAGGGGCAATCTTAGGACTCCAAGATCATGACCTGAGCTGAAGTCAGATGCTTTACCGACTGAGCCACCCAGGTGCCCCAGAAGCAAACACTTTTTAAACTGGACCTTGAAGCCTTGTCTTTAGAGGAAAAACTGAGTCTGACTACATTAAAGTAGTAATATTATCTATCAACTTATCATTATAGACTGAAAAATCAAGGCACGTTAGAGATAATATTTGTTACACATTTGTTCAAAAAATGATTCATATTTATAATATACAAGTAACTACTACAAATCAGTAAGGAAGGACAAGCAATCCAATTTTAAAAAGGGCAGAATATTTGAATAGTCACTTCACAAAATATAGAGATATCTGTAACATATAGAAAGTGTTCAACTTTATTAGTCATCATAGGAATGGCAACTAAAAGAACAATAAGATACCTTTATATATCTACCAGAATGGAAAAATGGAAAAGTCAGACAAAGCTGTTGACAAGAATGTGGAGCAACTGAGACTCTCATACACTAAGGGTGAGATTAGAAACCGATATAACCACTTTGATAATATCTGTAAAAGATGAACAAACTCACTCAATATGACTCATCAATTCTGACACCAGATTTGGACCCATTAAAAATGCATACATCCGTTCAGCAAAGGTCATCTACCACTATTTCTATCATAGCACAATTCATAATATGCTAAAGCAACACAAATGTACATCTATCATAGAATAAATGAATTATGCAATAAACTTGTAGGAGTTTAACGCTGTAGACAAGTTATTTCAGGCAACAGGAAAAACAGTTCATTTGAGTTAACAGTAAATGCTGTCGAGGCTGACTTATGTGGAATGAATATGGAGGCTGGCAGGGTCTGAACTAACCTGCCAATGAATTTGAACTTTAAAATGAAAGCAGTTTGTCTGATAGCCCCATTTCAGCGGTGCTTATTTAGAGGCTGGGAGAGAAAGGGTTTGGGAAATATAGCAGCTCACAGAAACAACATCTACCACTTATTGGGTGTGGAGGCTTCTGTTTTGGGGGAGTTGGCTGCACAAGTATGTTCAATTTGTGGTAATTGAGCTGTACACTTATGATCTCTACCCTGTTCTGTATGTGTGTTACATTGAAATAAAGAGTATTAAACAAAACATATTAAAAACCAGATGGTGTCTATGAGAGTGGCAAAAAATTATAAAACCAAATAACAGTAAATGTTTGCAAGGATAAGGGTTTGTGGTTGTATCATTCTACCCAATAGATTTTTTCCTGAATATATACTCCAGAAATCTTCCATGCTGGCTACAAAGGGATATGCATGAGCTTGTTCATAATAGCTTTGTTTGCAGTAGGAAGTGTTAGCAACTTACTTGTCTGTAAACAGGGGAATGGATAAAGTAAATTACAGTGGATGTACAAGAAGGATTACCAGATAGCACTTAGAAATAATTAACACACAATAAAATATAGAGTTCTTAGAAGTATGTTAAGTGAAAGAGAAAGAAAGCAAAGGGCAGCTATTTAACAAAATTGTCCCTCAAAAATATCCATATCATAATCTCTGCAATCTGTAAATATGTTATGTTACATAGCAAAAGAAACTTTGCAAAGATGATTAAGTTAAGAACTTTGACATTGGGATATTATCCCAATTATCTGAGTAGGCAAAATACAATCTTCAAGTCCTTAAAAGCGGAACAAGAAAGTAGAAGCAGAAGTCACAGTGTTACTATATGAGAAGTCCACTCACCATTGTTGACTTTGAAGATAGAGGAAGAGGGTCATGAGCCAAGGGATGTAGACAGTGGCTAGAACCTGGAAAAGGCAAGGAACAAAATCTTTTCTTGTTTCTACTGCCTCCAGAACCAAATACAGCCCTGAAAACACCTTTATTTTAGCTCAGTGGGACCTGTATCAGACTTCTAACCTACAAAAATATAGGATAATAAATTTGTGCTATTTTAACACACTGTTTGTGAGGCTCTGTTACAACAATAGAAAATTAATATATATGTCAAAGATCATGAGGATATAGACAGGATGGGAAAAAACAGAACACTAAACAAAAGATGAAACCTGCACAGATGTTTAGTAAATATGATTTTTTAAAGGATTACATTACTAATCTAATTATTTAAAAGATTAGAATCTTTTAAAGACCCTCACCTAAAAATTCAGAAATTCATTTTTCTTAATGTTATATAGAAAAGGGTTCTTTTTCAAAGCATGAAACTAAAAGGAAATACATTAATCATATTTTCTACCTTTTGAATAGAAATCATATTTCATAAAACAAATGTCAAGAAATATTCATACTGCCATTGAAGGGAACACCAAAGCTCTTGCACAATGTGGGAATTCCTGGAAGTCAGGCAAGGTACAGCTGAGTGGCAATCATTTCTACTTTATATGTGACCAGAGGGGTTCTCATTCTCACTCCCGCTCCCCCATTATATGGGAAAACCTAAAATGTGGTTCTACATTATTATTCTCCCTTCCAGTGATCAGGGGTTACTCTCTCATCTACTTGCCCTGATCTATGATTTTTTTTTACCTGCCATCATTTCTTAGAAAACAACATGAAAAGTAAAAATAAATTTATTTTAATCAGCTATTGCTTTGAGCTAGAACTTTGCTTCTGTTTTTTTCATTTAAGCCTTTCAAAATTCTAATAGGCTTTAAAAAAAAAATCTTCACTTTATTGATGCCAAAAAAGTAACATACTCAAATCATACAGTTATTAAATAATGGAGCCTAGATTTGAAGTTATGTTTGTTCTGATTCTAGAGATGGCTCTAAAGCTCTTTTCATTATATAAAATTACATTGACTTTAATTTGCATAGGCAACATTTCTTTTTCTACCAAGGCAGTGAGTGAAATAGCTATTGATTATCAAGAGTGCTTTGCAAACATATAACAATGATACACACATACTCTGAATTACTTAGAACAAAAATAGGGCTGAAATAAAAATGTTAAGATCAAATAAAAAAATCCCAACCTCTTGTTCATTATATCCCTCAAATTCTTAGAAAAAATATTAATTGATAAAGACTGTTTCAGTGTTTTAGAGTAAAACTAAATAAAAAGTTGATTGCCCCATGATATAATTAAACTCTTTCTCATGCTCTCTAATGGAACAGAGAAGCTAGTTTAAATTGAGATTCCATTTTTGAACTTAAAACTCATAGAAACATAATTTAATAACTGAACCTAGCACCCTTTTAAATATGATTCTCCTCTATACTAAGGGACATTTCTATTGATTCACTCTGTTCAATAACATGGATTCCCCCATTTATAGAACCTTGGTCTCAATGAAGCAAAATCAGACACACAAAATCAATAAGACCCTCTATATGTTATGCAAATTAGTGTAAAACAAAGTTCCATATCATCTCATCATGGTCTCTTAGAAATCTATGCCCAGGCTAAGCTATTTTTTCTACCTAGCTGTTATAGTCCATAAATGGTTTTAGTTTGCTCAGAGAGCTTCCAACCAATGTTAGAAGAATTATTTATTCCAGTAATAAATCTCCCTGTGTTCTGATAGTCATCTCAGGGGTAGTTTGGGTGACTAGTTGTGTATTAACACTTAGGTGGTCACTCATAGTAGCACTGGGAATGTTTCCTGATGTCATTAACATTTGGTCTTTCTATCAAACTCTTCTAACAAATATCTGTTTTAAAACTAAACTGCCAAAACAGAGCCTCTTCTTTTTTTAAAATTTTTTATTTAAATTCAATTTAATTAACATATACTGTATTATTAGTTTCAGAGGTAGAATTTAGTGATTCATTAGTTGCATACAACACTCAGTGTTCATTACTTCAAGTGCTCTCCTTAATGCCCATCACACAGTTCATTCCCCCACCCATCTCCTCTCCAGCAACCCTCAGTTTGTTTCCTATAGTTAAGAGTCTCTTATGGTTTTCCTCCCTCTCTGTTTTCATCTTATTTTAATTTTCCTTCCCTTCCCCTATGTTCATCTGTTTTGTTTCTTGAATTCCACATATGAGTGAAATAATATGGTATTTTTCTTTCTGTGACTGACTTATTTTGCTTAGCATAATGCCCTCTAGTTCCAT
This sequence comes from Phoca vitulina, assembly GCF_004348235.1. Classification (NCBI taxonomy): domain Eukaryota; kingdom Metazoa; phylum Chordata; class Mammalia; order Carnivora; family Phocidae; genus Phoca; species Phoca vitulina. The sequence continues at coordinate 31,102,554 of NW_022589713.1, read as the reverse complement.
CCACATTGTTGTAAATGGCAAGATTTCATTCTTTTTGATGGCTGAGTAATATTCCATTGTAGGCATCAGGGAAATATAAATCAAAACCACAATGAAATAGCTAAAATTAACAACTCAGGAAATAACAGACATTGGCGAGGATGCAGAAAAAAGGGAACCCTCTTACACTGTTGGTGGGAATGCAAACTGGTGAAGCCACTCTGGAAAACAGTATGGAAGCTCCTCAAAAAGCTCAAAATAGAGCTACCCTACGACCCAGCAATTGCACTACTAGGGATTTACTCCAAAGAAAACAAACATAGTGATTCGAAGGGGCACATGCATCCCAATGTTTATAGTAGCAATGTCCACAATAGCCAAAATATGGAAAGAAACCAGATGTCCATAGACAGATGAATGGATAGAGCATCTTGTCTTGAAAATTGCTCCTCTGGCAAGTCCCATTATGACTTATAGTAATACTTTCTGGAGATCACCATTCATTTATCTCCTAGTAAAAGCAGTTCACTTGTGTAGCATCTATTAACATCATCCTTGTTTCTGCAAAGTTATCAAAGCATGAAAGTAGACTGTTAATAATGCCATTGCTGCTTTTCTTTGTTCTCTTAAATCTTTATTTTTAATTTTTCTAATTAATTGAGAACTGAACGTATACAAAAAATATATAATGATGACTAAGCTGTGGTAACTGTCTTCAAGGAACTCTTAACCACTAAGAGGTGAAAGAAAAACATCCAAGTATTTCATTGCAGTGTGGCAAGGGTTATGATGGAGATGATACAAAATGCTATGAGCATACAAGGCAAAGTACAGAAAAAAAATTACTCTTTGGGAAGGAAGAAGTGGAAAGTCACTGGGGAATGCTTTCATAGAGAAGAAAGTCTTGTAATGAATATATATCCCTGGGCTACACAGACTATACCTAACTAACTGTGGGAAATATTCTAGGGCCAAAAGAGATTAAATCCAGAGAAACAGCCTTCTAATCAAAGTTTGTCCTAATTAGGTTTGTGCCTATGAGTGCTATATGTTATACCTTACATTCCTCTAAACATCATCTCATACTGCTCATAATTTAATTTCCACAACTGTGATTTAGGTAGGGTAAAAATCACTTTACTTTATATATGAAGACTCTGAGGCCCAAAGAGACTAATGACTTGCCCAGAATAAACAGCTACTTAGTGGTATCTCTAATTTTGGGTATTGTTTAAAAAAAAAAAAAAAAAAGCAACAAAGAGAAAGTATGAAAGAACAGGACGTAATCATGTTTTCAGTGTAAAGAGCCTGGGAAACAAATTAAGAAAATGTATCAGATTTTTTGGTCCTAAGTATTGAAAACAAATGGGCTAATTTAATCAGAGAGACAATTTCCAGAAAGGCTATTGGGTGGGAAGCTCACAAATTCCTAGGAAGAATTTACATAAGATCTCAGCGAGAACAGAATTCAAAGAAGCCACAAAGACTAATTGGGAGATATAATGGGGAGTTTCCTCAGGGTGCCACAAGGACTGAGCTCCAACTATTTGCAACCTTGGGTTAGCCCTCTCAAGAGTTCCATTTTCAGATGTCTTTATTCTCCCTGGCTGGCCTCACTTGGTTCATGTGCCAGAGGACTGCAAATTCTGCAGGGACCACCTCATGTAGTCCCGAAAAAAAAATAAGTCATTACTAAAAGAAGGGGAAGTAATGCTGGACAAACAAACAAACACTCGCCCCTATCCCCAAAGAAACCTCCAGCCAGAGGACTGTATAGTTCTGGCACATGGCTTCAACAACTGGTCCTGCAGTTGATGTCCATCTCTCTTCTAATTTCAACATTATTCCATCTTCTTATTTTGCAGTCTACAGGTGACATGAAAAATGTAATTACCACCCAACATCTGGGATAGGATAGTAGTCAAAAGCCCCTCCACCAAAAAAAAGGAATGATACTGTAAGCAGGAATATACTAGTAAATACTTGACCTTTAATTTAGTCAACTGCTCACAAGGCTGTAGTGAATTTTTTTTTTTTACTTTCTTTCTTTGCAACATATTTTAATATTTAGTTATCCTTTAGCCAGTCTCTTAGTTGGTCAGGTGTTTTTGCACATAGGTCTGACCCAAATATTCATCAAGCCCCAGGGACAGTGCTTGTGATACTACCTACATGAGGTTGTAGTAGTCTCCCAATAATTATATCCATGGGGATTCAAAATACAAAGAGGAGCATAAAGAATATCTGGGTTCCAACTATATAACTATATCCTCTTACCCTCTGTATCTGGAAGCAATTGTGTTTTCTCTTGACAGTAAAGTTCAGTCACCACCCTCAATGCCTTAACCTCCTTTTGTACACAATGATCAAATGGTAGCCTCAGCTTCCAATCCAATGGTCACAAGAATGTACCTCCTGGTAGAACCATTCAACCTTCCCTACTAAGACCTCTGACCCAGCAGACACCAAATTCATGAGGACAGGATTAAATATTTAAATTGTGGGTCATTTTGTATAAGTTTGAAAGCATCATCCCATCTCTAATCAATGATTACTAGATCTATATATTTTGGCTGGGGGAAATATAGCAACAATTTTGTGTGTGTGTGTGTGTGTGTGTTTCAGGCATATATGATCTTCCTTGCTTGACAGAATAACATCTCCCAGCTGGCACTGGAATTAAGTTTTCATAGAGACATTTCATAAAGCCAGCTATTTGTGGCTGATGATGTACATGAGTACTGAAACTCATGGAAATCTTCTGTCTATTGTTCATCCTTCAATTTGGTAAGTATTTTCTGGAAGACACTGATTTCATCATTATAATGCATTAAGTGCAAAGTCCAGAAAGATGGGAGACAAAAAAAAACAAACAAAACCCTAAACAGAAAAGTAGAAAAGCTATTATTCTAATAAGAAAAAAAAATCTATACTGCCCTTCCTATGACAAAAGAGGTTCAGTTTAACCAACCTGCCACAGGGAAGTTGGCTGGTCCCTTTCAGGTATTTGTACCATTCTACAACTTCAGGGTTGACCGCTGCTGCTGGCAATTTAGGAACTTAATATTTGCAATCACCAGGCCAGCCGTGATAAGCAGAAATTTGTTTTTGGATCATTGCACTTTTTTATTACTGCCACACTGAATAAAGAATTCATGAGGGCACTAAGCAAGTAGTGGGGTGACTGCAGAAACTGACTCATATCAAGATAGATGCCTTCCTGTCATTGGTTTACTAGTCTCTACTAGACATTGGAGATATTTGGTTAAGCATTCACATGGGGCACAGATACTTCTCAGGCCTGTAATTCATTCTGAAAGGTCCACTGGCATAACTTTTCCCAAAAATAGTCCTTGTCACCAGTTCATCAATTTTTCTCTTTCCAGACCCCTGACCTTCCAGCCAGTTTAATAGAAATGTTTATAAATCCTGACTTCAGCTATCCCACCTTCTAGAGCAAATGATTAGAATGTAATCATCTAGATAAAAGTCCAGAGGTTCTTTTTAGAAATTCTAAAAAGAATTTTTATAGTATTAAAGAACATGGGTTCTGGAATCTATCTTAAAATAGGTTCAAGTCCCAGTTGTGCCAGGCATCAGGTAGATGATATTGGGCAAGTTACTTTTCCTTATCTGGACCATGGGAAAAATAACAGTGCCAATGCTATGAGAGATATTTTGGTGATTATATACATTAATACTTGGATAAGAGACCTGAGAAAAGGTTTGGGAAATGGTATGCCCCCATTAAATCTTAGATATTATTAGATATTATTATAGTCCATATATTTATTTAAGAAACATTTAATGAACAACTTCTATATGCCAGCACTTTACTGAACTGATGTACAAAGTAAATGTGAACAAAGCCAATGAGAGACAAGCCTAAGATCAGAGCACTTCACCTCCTTACTATGTATTATAAAAACTATGTCTTCTTGATAACTATAACTGTTTTGACCTAGATTATTCCACTGTGCATTTCTCCTAGGCTGCCCAGCAGTGGAAAGCCCACTCAATAGCAGCATTTAAAGTCTATATAAGAGCAGGCCCTAAAACATGTTGAGAATATTCTGGTCCTCCTCCTCCCCAATCTATTCTTTAGACAAAGCTTTAGATAAAGTTTTCTGGGCCCAGTTGCAGTCCATAGTGGATGGACAGAGATAAAATTAACATTTCTTTCTCTGGAATTAAAACAAAATGTCTTCCTATTGATTATGCCAAGACCTATTTATGGCTCTCAAAGATCATTTGGGATAGGCTAATGCTGGATCCAGGTTGGCATTACCCAAGTCAGCAAACAAGTATATAACAGTTTTTAGTTCCTATTGGAGCCTTGAATGCAGAATTTGGCCAATTTTTCCTATTGATAAATCCACTTGTGGGTAATTTGTTCTACTGGTATAACAACCTCAATATCTAATCCCATACATAACACCTAGATTTTTAAGTCTTTCTCTTGAAATAACTATACTTTTTATGCATTAAAAATTATGTCCCCACAATTCATATGTTGAAGCCCTAACTAATAGTCCTTAAGAATGTGACTATATTTGGAGATTGGGCCTTTAAAGAAATGATTAAGTTAAAATGAGACCATTTGAGTAGGCCTTATTTAATCTGAATGGTACCCTCATAAGAGGAGAAAATTAATAACAACCATAATGAACAAATAACAAACATAGAGGCCTACCAAAAAGTTAAAAATAGAACTACCTTATAATCCATGAATACACTACTAGGTGTTTTCCCAGAGAACCAAAAATACTAATTCAAAGGGATGCATACACCCTGATATTTATAGCAGCATTGTCTACAATAGCCCAGTTATGGAAACAGCCCAAGTGTCCATCAATTGATGAATGGATAGAGAAAATGTGGTAAATATTTGCAATGGAATATTACTTAGCCATAAAAAAGAATGAAATCTTGCCATTTGCAATGATGTGGATGGATCTAGGAAGTATTATGCTAAGCAAAAAAGCAAGAGAAAGACAAATACCATATGATTTCATCCATATGTGAAATTTAAGAAACAAATAAATGAGCAAAGAAAAAAAAAAGAGAAAGAGGGTCAAACCAAGAAACAGACTCTTAACTATAGAGAACAATCTGATGGTTACCAGGAGGGAGGTGGGGGTTGAGTTAAATAGGTGATGGGGGATTAAGGAGTACACTTGTGATGAGCACCAGGTGATGTATGAAGTGTTGTGTCACTATATTATACACCTACAACTAATATTACACTGTATATTGACTAGCTGGAATTTAAATAAGAACTTTTAAAAAAAGAGAAGGAAATTTGGACATGGAAAGACACCAAGAATATACACAAAGGAAACAACATGTGAAGACACAGAGAAAGTAGCCATCTGTAAGCCAAGGAGAGAGGCCTCAAAAGGAACCCAACCTACCAAAAAATCTAATCTTGGACTCGCAGCCTCCAGAATTTTGAGAAATACATTTCTGTTGTTTAAGCCACTCAGCCTGCCGTATTTTGTTATGGAAGTCTGAGCAGACTGATATAGTTTTACAGAGACTTCCTATATACCCTCCACTCCGGCTTCACTTAATGCTAATATCTTACATAAACCTGTCCAATTCTCACAACCATAACTAGATTTTTGAGGACGTATATAAGAAATTCCTAATTTTTTTACTTGAATTCCTTCCCTTTTTTCACTCTGATTTTAAATATTATCACAGGGCATGGTGAATTCAGGCTTTAGTTAAAGAATAGACAGGCAATGGAAGTAGAGAAAGGAGACAATTTTAGCTTTCTCCTAAAAGGAAATACTTCTCAGAATTAGAAAATCAAGTTGAACTTTTTCAGATTATTCCAAGAATTTACTGAGTTATTCACAAATCTTTTCATTCCAATTATTAGGATTCAACATCTTTCTGATCAGTGTTGTGTCACTTAAGAAGATTATGAGGCTATAAATTTTACTTTTATAACTCAGTGACTATGTTAATCACTGAATCTGTTTTCAGTAATTGCAAATCTATAAATCTGAACATATCCAGAGTATGTGATATTTTCCTTTCCATGAGACAAGAATTTTGGCATTGTTTCTTGTAACTCTCTTGCTTTATATTATCCAATCCTACCAAAAACAAATATCCTACACTGTGATTTTTTTTTCTTAAATCATTCCCATTAAATTGTCTTACAGTAGCATGTACCTGGTGTCCTAGAACTACAGAGAAGATCTCAGATGATGACAGACCATAACATAATTAGCTGATGGTGAACTGGGTACCTTAGAATGCTAATTTACTTCCCTAAGAATGGACAGAAGTCTTAATGTCTTTCATTTTCTCTCTATCCAATAAACATTGCACATGTCTCTGAGGATCTGTTTCTTGCAGCCAACTCTTATACAAGATTTTATCAGTTAGAATGTTTTTCTCTCCAAGAAACCACAATAAATTTTGACTTACACAGGCAGAGGAAAAAAGGGGAAATTTATTGGAAGGATTGTGGGTAGCTCATAGATTAAAGATAATTTGTATAAAGAGGGCCTGGAAGGACAGGAACAAGGCCCTCTCCAAAATTCCTTAACTCCTTTCCATTCTTTCACCACTTTGTTCAAGACTCAAATTTCCAGGAGAAAAATCTCATTATCCTAGATTTGCTCTAAGACAGTGCTCAAGCCCTAGGTGAAGTAGGGTGGGCTGGAATCAAGGGGAGATAACATCTATTAATTACGGTGTATAGAGAAAGAGTTTTCCACCAAAAGAAAGGGTAGAAGAAATGTGCTGGAGAAGTAAAAGACAGCAGCTGTCCAGAAAATGCTCAATAGAGAATCCAGAAGAAAGTGAATCGTAAGTCTGAGGTAAAGGTATTTTAAGAGTTCCAGATTTTTGTGGTAAAATGCTAACATTGCTTGATTTACCCTTTTCCATATTCCTACCAAATTACTCATAAAAATCTCCAAATAAATTAAAATTTTAAACAGGGTGAGACATGAGAAATATTAGTCAATAACCCTCCAGATCACAGATGGAATTGCTTTTCATTAAGCAAAGTTAGAATAAGGCCCTTCAACAGGATAGAAGAACAATACACAGGATAACACTATGGAAAAATCCTACCAACCAATATCAACCACGTGCTCATAACAGATTTTCCATATAGGAGTGGCTTTTAATGAGACCAGGGCACTATCATTTCTAACTTGTTGCCTTAAACCACTCCATTAGTATCTGTTTTGCCTTCAAGACTTCAGAAGGTATCTTTTGACTCAGTATTTCTATTTTATGTTTATTCAAAGGAAATAATCATTGATGTAAATGTTTTTATAGAAAAATATTCAACTACAGAAGGAAATGGTTGGTGAAATGCCACACTAAAGAGATTTTTAAAGGCCATTCCTGGACACTGTAAAGTTTAAAAGAAAAATCAAACACAAAGACAAAATTCCATAAATATTAGTGAAATAATAATGTAATACCTACCATAGAATAAACAAACAAATTGGCAATAATGCAGCATAAAGAAGACCATGAAATAACATATTCAGGGTGATGCAATAAAACAAACTGAAGAACAATTTTAGATCCAGAAAAGTAGTCATTTAATAATGAAAGCCAAATAATGTTGTATTCAGTTATACAAAGTTTCAGAAATTTCATTATATAATCATGCTCTTTGAAAGTATCATTGGAAGTATCCCAGAAAAGAGAGAAACAAATATAAGAGGGTACCCTGAAATATGAGAACATGTGAGAAAATATATCAATAATGTTTACTATTGTCTAAACAAACAAGACCAAAAATGTATACCAACAATAATACAGATCTAACATTCTAAATGACAGTAATACAATGTTAGCCATGGCATAGAAGGTAAGTAGGTGTAAAGACCAGAAGGAAAAGTGACTTGCTACAGTAACTCTTTACTTTTAGGTAAAAATACAAATTTATCAAATTGATAGGTAATAATAAAAGAAAATATGAGCTACAATTACTTAGGGAAAGTATAAAAAAAGTAGATGAAATAGACTCAAACTTTCAAAAGAGTTACAAAATATTGTTCCAACTAATGAGAGGAAAGGAGGAAAAATATCAGTGGAAATTATAAAATATTATGGCAGAAATGAATTCTGATAAAATGCTATACTGAGACTTCTGATTCTGGCCAACATGGAATAAATGGGATCAGATTTACTCTCATCACTTAAACATCAAAAAAGAAAGACAAAATATAGGAAATAATAATTTTTAGATATCAGACAGCAAGCACTACAAGATTGTGATCCCTGAAAGAAGAGAAACAAACAAGGTGGGCACATGATTATACCAGATTACTGCCTGAAGGGCAGTTTCCAGGCCACAGCAGAGTGAAGAAAAACTCAAACTGAGGAGACAGAGACTGGAGTTTGGGAGGCCAAGTTAGCTAGAACTTACAGAGCAAAGTACTGGAGAAAAAGGAGTTGCACACAAAGAGAGATAGAAATATAGATAAAAAGATGATCTCTTTCTCTATCAATCAATATCTATATCTAGAGAGAGAGAGAGAGTGCTGAGACTCTGAAGAAGGACTCTTAGAGTATTTAGCTGAATGTAGATCTGTGCAGTGGAGGGGGGAAACTACCCAACACTGGAAAAAGAGGAGTAGGAAGACATAGGAGTAAATATAACAATTCCTAGAGCTCACACTGGGTTGGGAATAATTTGTATTCCTACCCGCCAGAGTTGAAAGACCTTATAATACATGGAAGCATAGTGTAGAAATTGTAGATTATCATCTTAGTACCTGAAATTAATTTAGCCTTACACTAAGGCTGATTAGAATCTGTTAGACCAAAGTTTAAAAGTGAGGCTTAAAAAGATCCAGCTAATTCCAAATAATTTTACCCCACACCAGAACAAAATCCAATACTATCTAAAGGAATATATCAAAATCAGGGTGCCTGGGTGGCTCAGTCATTAAGCGTCTGCCTTCAACTCAGGTCATGATCCCAGGGTCCTGGGATTGCGCCCCACATTGGGCTCCCTGCTCAGCAGGGAGCCTCCTTCTCCTGCTCCCACTCCCCCTGCTTGTGTTCCGTCTTTCACTGTCTCTCTCATTCTCTGTCAAATAAATAAATAAAATCTTTCTTAAAAAAAGGAATATATCAAAATCTAAGAACCAATAATGAAAAAGTCACAACATCTGGCATTCAACAAGAAATTATCAGGCATGCAGAGTGCCTAGGTGGCTCAGTTGGTTGTGTTTCACTCTTGATTTTGGCTCAAGTCATGATCTCAGGGTCGTGAAATCAAGCCCCACCTCAGGCTCTGTGCTCAGTGCAGAGTCTGCTTGAGATTCTCTCTCTCTCTCTCCCCCTCTGCCCTTCCCATTATGCATGCTCTTCCTCTCTAAAATAAATAAATAAAACCTTTTTTTAAAAAAAAGAAATTACCAGGTATGCAAAAAGGAACAGAAATATAACAATTAATAAGGACAAAAATAAACAATAAAATCAGAATGACGAATGAGGTATAATGGAACTAGAAGACAAAGATTATAAAACATGTCCCATATGTTCAAGAAAATAGAAGAAAACACGGCCATAATAAAGAAAGAAAAGGTAAAAAAAAGATACCAATAAAAATTCTGTAGGTGAAAAGAAAATATGCCTTGTGAAATGAAAAATACAACAAATGGAATTAAGAAGTGATTAGATACTGCACAACAAAAGATTAGTGATTAGTGACCTTTTACTGATACCATTTGAAATTACCCAAAATGAAGAAGAGATAGGGGTGCCTGGGTGGCTCAGTTGGTTAAGCAGCTGCCTTTGGCTCAGGTCATGATCCTGGGGTCCAGAGATCGAGCCCCACGGTAGGCTCCCTGCTCAGTGAGGAGCCTGTTTCTCCCTTTCCCTCTGCTGTTCCCCCTGCTTGTGCTCTTTCTCTCTCTTTTTAATAAATAAAATAAAATCTTTAAAAAAAAAAAAAAGGTAAAATGTCAAAATAATAAACATAACAATACTCTGTGGTCAATATGGAATGGGATGACATGTATTTAATTGGAGTGTCAGAAAGAGAAGAGAGATGACAGAATAGAAATAATCTGAAAGAATATTTGCAAAATTTTTCCAAGTTTGATGGGATCTGTGTACCCACTGATCTACAGAACTTGATAAACTTCATTGGAAGAACCTTTAAAAAAAACCACATCAAAAATATCATAAGTGTTCAAAGTCTGTAATAAAGGGAAATAAATATCTTAAAAGCAGACAAAGAAAAAAAGACTTGTTATATATACAGAAGAACAAAAATAAGAATAAAAACAGACTATCAAAGTCATGCATGCCAGACAAACACCAGTTGAGAGAATTCATCACTGACAGACTGGTATCATAAGAAATTTTAAAGAAAGATGGTGGTGGAGTAGGAGGACTCTAGGCTCACCTCATCTCACAAATACAACTAGATAACTATCAAATCATCCTAAATACTCCAGAAATCAACCCAAGACTGACAGAACAAACTCCACAACTAAAGAGAGAAGAGGCCACACTGAGGAAGGTAGGAAGTGTGGAGATGTAGATTAGGAGAGAACAGATCCTGACTGCTGTGGAGGGAAGGGAACTGTGGTTAGAGAAGGGCATGAGAGAGGAGCACACAGGGGAATGTATAAGGAGAATGTTTCCCCACAGCTATTGGCTTGGAAAACAAGAGGGGCTGAATTTTGTGAGTTCTTGCAACAAGCAGGGCTTAAAGTCTAAAGTTTCGAAGTTCAGTGAACGTGGCTGGAACAGAGCCCAGATGGTACTATGCTGCTCTTGGATAGAAGGCAGGCAAACAACCTGGGGGCAGACAGCATGGAAACAGCAATCTGAAGAGCACCTGGGTCACACACGGGGGAGGTTATTCACTCTTCTCAGAGCCTGTCCCTGAGAGGCAGCATGAGTCTCTCCAGGAACAAAGAAGCTGGCTGGTGCCATTTCCCTCCTCCACCCCTCAGCATAAACAGAGGGCCATGTGGGAAGTAGCACAGCACTGACACTAGCTTCCTAACTTGCTTACACTAAGCCCCCCCACCCCCACCATGCCCCATGGACTGCTCTTATCAGTCAACCTTACCTCAGTCCCAGTGTGGCAGGACCCTTCCCCAGCAGTCCAGCATAAACCCCTGCCCACACCACATCTCCTGACCAGAGAGTTTTGCAGGGCCTCATTTCTGGGCAAGGTAGTGACAGATCTCATTTCACAAGCAGACCAGAGCACACCTAGTTAGAACTCACCACATTCAGGTCAGGAACCAAACACTGCCCACAACAGACAAGGAGAGCCCCTGCAGATGACTGGCCTGAAGGACAGAGCAGCCAGAACACAGTAGCAGAATGCATACAGCACACACTGGAGACATTCCCTAAGTTCCAGGCCCTGGGTACTACATGACCTCTTCTTCTTAAGGACTTTACTTTCAGGTGCAGGAGATATAATTGGCTTTTCTAACACAGAGAAGCAGTCAGAGGCTTAGACAAAATGAGAAGACACAGTAATTTATCCTAAATGAAAGAATAAGATAAGGTCATGGCCAGAGATCTAAGCAAAACAGATATAAGTAACATGCCTGATGGAGAATTTAAAGCAATGATCATATGGATACTCCCTAGACTTGAGTAAATAATGGAAGACATCAGTGAGACCTTTACCACAAATGAAGGAGTTAAAAAAGAATCAATCAGAAATGAGTACAATAAATGAGATTAGGAACAGGCTTGATGCAATGAACAACAGGCTAGAAGAAGCAGAGTAATTAATTAATGACCTAGAAGACAAAGTAATGGAAAGCAATGAAGCTGAATAAAAGAGAGAAAGAATTATGCAAAATGAGAATAGACTTAGGGAACTCAGTGACTCCACCAACAGCAATAACATTCATATTACAGAAGTCTCAGAAGAAGAGGAAAGAGAAAAGGGGCAGAAAATTTATTTGAAAAAAAATAGCTGAAAACTTCCCTAATCTGAGAAAGGAAACAGACTTCCAAATCCAGGAGGCACAGAGAACTCTCATCAAAATCAACAAAAGCTGGCCAAAACCAATACATATTGTGATTAAATTTGTAAATTATAGCAATAAAGAAAAAAATTCTAAAAGCATCAAGACAAAAGAAGTCATAACCTTACAAGGGAAATCCCAAAAGGCTAGGAAGAGATTTTTCAACAGAAACTGCAAGCCAGAAGAACGTGGCATGATACTTTCAAAGTGCTGAAATAGAAAAATCTGCCGGCAAGAATATTCTATCCAGCAAGGCTATCATTCAGAATAGAAGGAGAGAAAAAGAGCTTCCCAAACAAAAACTAAAGGAGTTCATGATCACTAAACCAACCCTGAAAGAAATATTAAAGGGAATCTTTTGAATGGAGAGACCAAAAGTGACAGTATAAAGGTAGGAAACACAAAAGCATTAAAATTAGTATTTCTGTGAAAAATCAGTCAAGTAACTCACACACACAAAAAAGGATATAAAATACAATAACATATACCTAAATGTGCAGAGGAGAGAAGAAAAGAATAGGTTCAAACTTAAATGACCATCAAGTTAATACAGACTGCTATATGCAGAAGAGGTTATATATAAACCTAATGGTAACCATATATAAAAATCACTAATAAATATGCAAAGAATAAAGAGAAATAGATCCAAATATATCATTAAAGAAAACCAGCAAAATGTGAAAGACAGAAAGACAAGAAAGGATCAGAAAATCTCTAGAAACAACCACAAAACAAGTAATAAAATGGCAAAAAATACATATGTATAAATAACTACTTTGAATGTATTAAATAGACTAAACACTCCACCCAAAAGGCATAAGCTGTCAGGTTGGATAGAAAACAAGACCCATCTATATGCTGACTACAAAAGACTCATTTTAGACCTAAAGACACCTATAGATTGAAAGTGAAATGATGGAGAAACATTTATCATGCAAATGGATGTCTAAAGAAAGCCAGAGTAGTGATACTTCTATAGAACAAACTAGACTTTAAAACAAAGATGGTAACAAGAGACAAACAAGGACACTGTACAGTCACAAAGAGGATTATCCAACAAGAAGATACAATAATTGTAAATATTTATGCACTCAACATGGGAGCACCCAAACACATAAAACAATAACAAACATAAAGGATCTAATCAATAATAATACAGTAATACTAGGGGACTTTAACACCCTACTTACATTGATGGACAGATCATCTAAACAGAAAATCAACAAGGAAACAATGGCTTTGAATGAAACACTGGACCACATGGACTTAACAGAAATATCCAGAATATTCCATCCTAAAATATTAGAGTACACATTCTTTTCAAATGCACATGGAACATTCTCCAGAATAGATCACATATTAGACCACAAATAGACCTCAACACATTCAAGAATATCGAAGTCATACCATGCACCTTTTCTGACCACAATGCTATGAAACTAGAAGTCAACCACAAGAAAATTCTGGAAAGACCTCAAATACATGGGAGTTAAACAACATGCTATAGAACAATGAATGAGTCAACCAGGAAATCAAAGAAGAAATTTTAAAAAATACACGGAAACCAATGAAAATGAAAACATGTTGTCCAAAACCTTTGGGATGCAGCAAAAGTGGCCCGAAGCAAGTAGTATATAGCAATACAGGCCTACCCCAAGTAGCAAGAAAAACCTCAAATACACAAGCTACCTTACACCTAAAGGAGCTAGAGAAAGAACAACAAATGAAGCCTAAAGCCATCAAAGGGAAGGGAATAATAAAGATTAGATCAGAAATAAATGATATAGAAACTAAAACAAAACAAAACAAACAAACAAACAAACAAAAAAACCCCAAAGAACAGATCAATGAAGCCAGGAGCTCATTCTTTGAAAAAATTAATAAAATAGCCAGACTTATCAAAAAGAAAAGAGAAAGTACCCAAAAAAATAAAATCATAAATGAGAGAGGAGAAATAAAACCATTACCAAAGAAATACAAACAATTATAAGAGAATATTATAAAAACTATATGCCAACAAATTGGACAAACCTAGAAGAAATGGATAAATTCCTAGAAACATATAAATTAACAAAACTTAAACAGGAAGAGATTAAAAAATTGAACAGATTTATAACCAGCAAAAAAAATTGAATCAGTAATCTTAAAACTCCCAACAAACAAAAGTCAAGGACCAGGTGGCTTCACAGGTGAAATCTACCAAACATTTAAAGAAGAGTTAATACCTATTCTTCTCAATCTATTCCAACAAATAGAAAAGGAAGGAAAACTTCCAAATTCATTGCTAGCATTACCCTGATACCAAAACCAGATAAAGACACCACAAAAAAAGAGAACTGCTTAGAACAGCTAATATCATCCTCAATGGGGAAAAACTGAGAGCTTTTCCATGATGGTTAGGAACAAGATAAGGATGTCTACTCTCACCACATTTATTAAACATAGTACTGAAAGTCCTAGCCACAGCAATCAGACAACAAAAAGAAATAAAATCAGGGATGCCTGGGTGGCTCAGTCAGTCAAGCAGCTGCCTTTGGCTCAGGTCATGACTCCAGGGTCCTGGGATCGAGTCCTGCATCGGGTTCCCTGCTCAGCAGGAACTTCTCTCCCTCTGCCTGCTTCTCCCTCTTCTTCTCCCTCTCCCTCTGCCTGCTTCTCCCTCTGCTTGTGCTCTCTCTCTGTCAAATAAATAAATGAAATCTTAAAAAAAAAAAAAAGAAAAGAAATAAAGTCAGCAAGAAGGGCAAAACTTTCACTATTTGCAGATGGCATATTATATATAAAAAAACCTGAAAGAGTCCACTAAAAAACTGCTAGAACTAATAAGTGCATTTAATAAGTCACAGGATGCAAAATCATCTTACAGAAATGTGTTGCATTTCTATATACCAATAATGAAGCAGTAGAAAGAGAAATTAAGGAATCAATCCCATTTACAATTGCACCAAAAACACTAAGATACCTAGGAATAAACCTAACCAAAGGAGTAAAAAAATCTATACTCTGAATACTATAAAACACTGATGAAAGAAATTGAAGACAACACAGAGAAATGGAAAGACATTCCATGCTCATGGATTGGAAGAATAAATATCATTAAAACATCTATACCACCTAAAGCAATCTACAGATTTAATGCAATCCCTATCAAAATACCAACAGCATTTTTCACTGAGCTAGAACAATCGTAAAATTTAGATGGAGCCACAACAGACCCTGAATAGTCGAAGCAATCTTGGAAATGAAAAACAAAGCCGAAGGCATCACAGTTCCAGACTTCAAGTTATATTACAAAGGTATAGTAATCAAAACAGTATGGAACTGGCATAAAAACAGACACATAGATCAATGGAACAGTGTAGAAAACTCAGAAATTAACCTGCAATTATATGGTGAATTAATCTCTGACAAAGCAGTAAAGAATATCCAATGTGAAAAACACAGTCTCTTCAATAAATGGTGCTGGGAGAAGTAGACAGCAACATGCAAAAGAATGAAATGGAACCATTTTCTTACACCATGCACAAAAAAAAACTTCAAAATGGATTAAAGACCTAAATGTGAGCCCTGACACCATAAAAATCCTACAGAGAACACAAGCAGTAACTTCTTTGACATCGGCCACAGTAACTTCTTTCTAGCTATGTCTCCTGAGGCAAGGGAAACAAAAGCAAACATAAACTATTGGACTACATCAAAATGAAAAGCTTCTGCACAAAAAAGGAAACCATTAACAAAATTAAAGGCAATCTACAGAATGGGAGAAGACATTTCCCAATGACATATCTGATGAAGGGTTAGTATCCAAAATATATAAAGAACTTATAAAACTCCCAAAAAACAACAGTCCAATTAAAAAATGGAAAGACATGAATAGACATTTTTCCTAAGAAGACATACAAATGGCCAACAGACACATGAAAAGATGCTCAACATCAATTATCACCAAGGAAATGTAAATCAAAACTACAATGAGTTATCAACTCACACCTATTTGGATGGCTAAAATCAACAACACAAGAAACAACAGGTGTCAGCAAGGATGAGGAGAAAGGAGAACCCTCTTGCACTGTTGGTGGGAATTCAAACTGGTGCAGCCACTCTGGAAAACAGTTTTGGAGGTTCCTTAAAATGTAAAAAATAGAACTACCCTATGATCCAGGAATCACACTACTAGGTATTTACCCGAAGAATATGAAAATACTGATTCAAAGGGATACATGCACTCCAACATAGTATCACTATCTACAATAGCCAAATTATGAAAACAGCCCAAGTGTCCATCAAATGATGAATGGACAAGGAAAGTCTGGTGTATATATACAATGGAATATTACTCAGACATAAAAAAGAATGAAATCTTGCCATTTTGCAAAGACATGTATGGAGCTAGAGAGAATTATGCTGAGTGAAATAAGTCAGTCAGAGAAAGACAAATACCATATGATTTCACTCGTGTGAAATTTAAGAAACAAAAAAACGAGCAAAGGGAAAAAAGAATGGCAAACCAAGAAAAAGACTCATAACACTAGAGAACAAACTGCTGATTACCAGAAAAGAGGTGGGTTTAGGGATGGGTTATATAGCTGATGGGGATTAAAGAGTACGCTTGTTGTACTGAGCACCGTGTGATATATGCAAGTATTGAATCACTATATTGTATACCTGAAACTAATATAATACTGTATGTTACCCAACTAGAATTTAAATAAAAACTAAAAAAATAAATAAAAAATAAAGTCTTTCAAGGAAAATGTATCAAATGGAAATTTGGATCTACACAAATAAAAATTGCAGGAAATCATTAAAGTTTGGAAAGATAGAACTTATATATCTTCTCAGTTTTTTTTTTTTTTTAAAGATTTTATTTATTTATTCATGAGAGACAGAGAGAGAGAGAGACAGAGGCAGAGGGAGAAGCAGGCTCCCCGCAGAGCAGGGAGCCCGATGTGGGACTCGATCCCAGCACCCTGGGATCACGACCTGAGCCGAAGGCAGACGCTTAACCGACTGAGCCACCCAGGCGTCCCTCTTCTCAGTTTTTTTTAAAGTTTTATTTATTTGACAGAGAGAGACACAGTGAGAGAAGGAACACAAGCAGGGGGAGTGGGAGAGGGAGAAGCAGGCCTCCGGCCGAGCATGGAACCCAATGCGGGACTCGATCCCGGGGTCCTGGGATCATGACCTGAGCCAAAGGCAGATGCTTAAGGACTGAGCCACCCAGGTGCCCATTTCTTCTCACTTTTTTTTTTTTTTAAAGATTTTATTTATTTATTTGACAGAGAGAGTTAGTGAGAGCAGGAACACAAGCGGGGGAGTAGGAGAGGGAGAAGCAGGCTTCCCGCCGAGCAGGGAGCCCGATGCGGGGCTCGATCCCAGGACCCTGGGATCATGACCTGAGCCGAAGGCAGACGCTTAACGACTGAGCCACCCAGGCACCCCAATTTCTTCTCACTTTTAATCTCTTCCAAATATAATTGACTGTTTAAAGCAAAAATAGTAAATGATTGTTGGCTTTATAGAATACCTAGAATTAAACTGTTTAACAACAATTACAAAAAAAGATAAGGAAATAGAAATATACTCTTCTATACATAAAGTGAAATAAAATTATTATGAAAGTAGACTGTTTAAAGATATATAGATGAACCCAAGGAAACCCATTAAAAACTAAACAAGGATGGGGCGCCTAGGTGGCTCAGTCAGTTAAGCATCTGCCTTCAGCTCAGGTCATGATCTCAGGGTCCTGGGATCTAGTCCTGTATTGGGCTCCCTGCTCAGCCAGGAGCCTGCTTCTCCCTCAGCCTGCCACTCCCCCTGCTTGTGCACACACACACTGTCTCTCTCTCAAATAAATAAATAAAATCTTTTTAAAAAATTAAAAAAGGATATGTAACTCCTAAACCAATAGTGTAAATAAGTAGAATAAAAGAATATCAAAAAAAGAATGGTGAAACAAACCTATATGGATACACAGATATAAAAAGAGCAACATGTAATATTTAAACCCAGCAATGTCAATAATTGCATTTAATATAAGAGGTTTAAACATTCCAATTAGGGGCGCCTGGGTGGCTCAGTTGGTTACGCATCTGCCTTCGGCTCAGGTCATGATCCCAGGGTCCTATGATTGAGTCCCACATCAGGCTCCCTGCTTGGTAGGAGTCTGCTTCTCCCTCTATCCTTCCCCCCGCCCCCCGCTCATGCTCTCTCTCTCTCTCCCTCTCTCTCTCTCTCTCATGCTCTCTCTCAAATAAGTAAATAAAATCTTTTAAAAAAATAAAATAAAATAAACATTCTAATTAAAAGGCAAAGATTATCAGGATTAAAAACAAAAAGATCTAACTATGCTGTCTATAAGAAGCCTGCTTTGGGGGTGCCTGGGTGTTAAGCCTCTGACTCTTGATTTTTGGCTCAGGTCATGATCTCAGGGTCAAGAAATCCAGCCCCATGTGGGGCTCCATGCTCATTGCAGAGTGTGCTAGAGATTCTCTCTCTCACTTTGTTCCTCCCCATTCTTGTATGCACACATACACACCTCTCTCTCTCTCAAAAAAAAAAAAAAAAAATCCTTAAAAAAAAGACTGCTTTAAATATAGACACAAAAAGTTTAAAAGTAAAATAACAAAAAATACAGACCATGAAAACACAAATCAAAAAAAGATGAAAAAAAAAAGATGAGAGCTGTCAATATTAATATTAACCAAAAGACTTCAGAACAGGCACATTACCAGGATTAAAATGAAAAATTTTATAAGATGAGTGATTAATCAAGAGGATATAACAACCCTTAAATTTGCATGCACCTAATAATAGAGTTTCAAGGTAAATAAAGAGAAAAAAACAAAAACAATAGAAGTGAAAGGAGAAATAGAGAAACTGGAAAACAGAGTTGAACATTTCAATACTCTTCTTAGTAATTCATAGGAAAAAAGTATATAGAAATTCAATAAGGATGTAGAAGAAGTAAACATTTCCATTAAATTTGATCTAATTTTCCTGTATGGAACATCCCCAGCAACAGCAGACTGCACATTCTTTTCATGCACATGGAACTGTCACCCAGATAAACCATACATGTTGAGGGCTATAAAAGAAGTCTTAATCAACTCAAGAGGACTGAAACAATAAAAAACGTATTCTATAACCAAAATAGAATTAAGCTAGGAAAAAAATTGAAAAGATAACTGGAAAATTGCCAAGTATTTTGAAATTAACCTAGAAACTTTTAAATAACCTATGAAACAAAGACAAAATTACAAAGAAAATTAGGCAAAAATTGAACTAAATGAAAATAAAACAAAATGTGAGATTCAGCTAAAGCAGTTTTTAGAAAGAAAATGGTATCATTAAACAATTTTGTTGAGAAGAAGATCTCAAATCAATATAAATTTTTAACTTAAGAATCTAGAAAAAGAAGAATGAAAGAAAAAGTTATCAACCCAGATCCTACAGATATTAAAAAGATTATAAAACACACAAGGAAAATTCCTGGCCCAGGGCTTCTAACACATATTTAAAAAATAAATAATGCCAACTCCGTACCAACTCTTATAGAAAACAGAGGATAAGAAGGCACAATCTAATTCATTTTAAGATCCTAGATACATTCTGCACAAAACCTTCAAAGATATAGTAAGAAAATTACACACAAATATCAATCCTGAACATAGACAAGAAATTCTTTGACAAAATGTTAGACATTGAATCTAGCAATACATAAAAGGGTTAATAGATCACATCCAAATATAGTTTATCCCTTAAATATGATGTAGATTTAACACATAAAAATTAATCCATATAATTCATCATATTAACATATTAGGGAGTAAAGAGAATAAGGAGAGTAATCATCTTAATAGGTGCAGAAAAAGCAGTACACAAAATTCACAAAATTCCTGATAAAAACTGTCAATAAACTAGGAATGAAATGAAACATCATCAACCTAAAAAAAAAAAAAAAAGGCACATACAAGGCCTACAGCTAATATCCTAAATAATGGTGAAAGAAATGTTCTCTAAGATTGAGAACAAAGCAAAGATGTCTAATCTTATCATTCTGATTCAAGATTTTATCAGCAGTCCCAACCTGTGCAATACAGCAAGAAAAGAAAAGAAAAGAAAAGAAAAGAAAAGAAAAGAAAAGAAAAGAAAGAAAGAAAGAAAGAAAGAAAGAAGGAAAGAAAGAAAAGAAAAGAAAAGATAAGATGGTAGGTAGAGAAGAGTATCAGCAAGTCCATTTGGTCTTATACCAGGGCCAAAATCTCCATCTAGTTTTTTTTTTTTTCACTAATCATAAAAACTACATTTCTATATCCATCTGATAATATAGTTTTTGGCTCTGATGTGAGGCAAAAAATTCCAACACAGATACATTATATATTTTATAGGTGTCCAAGGACAACAATATGTGTGTAGATAAACAGATTGGGGTAGGTCCCTCTGGTTGGAGGGAACTGGCCGTGAGGTTAAAGAGAGAAATCGTGAAATTGTTGATTGCCAGTCATGAATTGAGGAGCTATGAGTAGTTCAAATATGCACCCGAGAGCCATAGAAACAACATTCTCTACATCTAGGGAAAAAAAAAAAGTTAAGTGTCAATGTGAGTGAATATATTAAAGAGAAGGAAGATGAAAGAATAACTGTTATGATGTGATTCCTGAGAATATGTTCAATTGGAACGATTGTCAATGGAAAGGAAAAGCAATATATTCACCACTCTAAATGGCAAAGACAAGGATAGTTGAAGATGTCAAATTTGTAGGTCTGGTAGCAAGAAAGCTGAGAAAATTTCCAATTGATGGACCCTTATTCCTCACTAGAGGTGAGGTCATTCGCAGAGGGCAAAGAGGCAGAAATAGCATTAAAAACTTAAAGAGCTTGAAAAAGATTTGAATCAAGTTTTTTGAGGAATTTAAACAGTACATTAAACAGAAAAATGAAGAGTACATACAAAATCTCTCTCTCTCTCACACACACACACACATATGCTACACTTATAGATACAAACCCACTTACAAAAATGAGACAAAATATACACAATACAGTGTTAAAAGAGGTTGTCCCTTGAGTAATGAGAAAATAGGTAATTTGATTTTTAAAATTTTATCTTTATTCTAAAGTGAAACTGTATGACTTTTACTATTAGATTTTTAAGGACTGAGGCAAAATTTCTTAGAGTTATAGGACGGTACTAATTTATTGGTTAGAGACAATAATTTGGCTAAGCCCAGTTATAGGAATAAACAGGCTTATTATATATCAAGGTTGCATGGAAAGAGCATCCTCCCAATTTATCATCCAAAGATTTTGTTAAAAAAAATATCTGAAGCAGAATTTGAAGATTTACAGGATCTAGCAAAACAATGGCATTTCTAAAGATAAATTACGGGTTTTGACCTAAATTTAAAGTAATTTACATTGTTTTTGTAAGGTTTCCCAACTCATATTGCAGTGAACTAGTTAGTTCTATATTCAACCCATACAATTGATGTCAGTATGCTTCCCACTCTTAAGAAGAAACTATTGGAGCCCAAAGGGAATGAGAGATTTTTCCATGAGTGATACTGCAAGGCAATTGCAGAGCTGGGATCAAAATTTGACTCCTCCAGATGTTGAATTTTGTGCTCAGCTGAATGAAGTCCATATGATTTTCTTTGTGCTTCTAACATCCTCCAAAGTCTGCATCTGTTTTATATACTGCTCCATTGAGAAAGGTTCCTAAACAGATGCCATATGTAAGGTTCGTGAGAATAAGAAAGATTTGAAAAGATTGTATTATAATCAATCAAGCTAAAATTAGTTTCCTTCTGTTTCCAATATTCTGCCTGGCCCAAAATGTTCCAAGCACATTGGTTAACTCAGACAGCAACCAGGTGGGGAACACCTATTTCTGTGTTCTAAATACACTTGAAACCACTTAGGTTCAAATAAAGTTTAAAGTTGTGTCAAGATAGTCAAGTTTTCCCAAATTCAGGTAGAGACTAGTATTTCATCCATGTGTATTACAGATGTTATATTATAATGTTAAGAATAATATAAATTAAAGCCATTCTCAGCCCCATTGTTTCCAGTCCCTGTCTCTGTCTAGTTAAATAAACCACCCCAACAGTGATCTATCATAGAGGATCTATTTCCAGTATTTTCTTCTTTTCCACCTCTCCTCAATTACATTTAAAGTATGGTGTTTCCGAGGGGAGGAGCAAGATGGCAGAGGAGTAGGAGACCAAAATTTCGTCTGGTCCCAGGAATTCAGGTAGATAGGGATCAAACCATTCTGAACACCTACGAACTCAACAGGAGATCAAAGAAAAGAATAGCAGGAATTCTGAACAGAAAAGCGACCACTTTCTGGAAATCCCTTTCTTAAAAATCTCTTTTATTTTTCATTTTTAGAGTCATATTCTATCCCTTCATAGGAGTTAAACTTATTTTTGGTATGTATATGTTGTTCTCTCTTTTTAAAATTTTGGGATACAGATTCTTCAAACAGACCAAAATATACCCTAAATCTCTAGTGTATGGCTTTGTTCTAGTCTCCTGCCTGATCACATTCTCTCCTTTTTTTTTTTAATTTCTCTTTCTTTTTTCAACCAATTTCTTATCTTATGAATTTCTTTTATAAAATCTTCTATAATTTTCATCTTTACAGTCATATTCCATCCTTTCATTGTATTTACCCTTATTTTGTACATACATAAGCTTTTCTTTCGTAAAAATCTGGGGAGACAGTTTCTTCTAACAAACCAAAATACGCCCAAAATCTAGTGTGGCACTGATTTATTCACCAGCCTGATCATATTTGATCATATGCTTTTTTTTTTTTTTAATTTTTTCTTTTTCTTTTTCTTTTTTTTTTTCTTTTTTCTTTCTTTCCCTTTCTTTTCCCCCTGTTTCAGGTCTCTTCTGATTTGTTTAGTGTATACTTTTCTGAGGTCGTTGTTACCCTGTTAGCATGTTGTTCTCTCATTCATCTATTTGCCTCTGGACAAAATGACAAGACAGAAAAAATCACCTCAATAAAAAGAACAAGAGGCAGTACCGACTGCCAGGGACCTAATCAATACGGACATTAGTAAGATGTCAGAACTAGAGTTCAGAATGACGATTATAAAGATACTAGCTGGGCTTGAAAAAAACATGGAGGCTATTAGACAAACCCTTCTGGAGAAATAAACGAATTAAAATCTAACCAAGTTGAAATCACAAAGGCTATTAATGAGGTGCAATCAAAAATGGAGGCTCTAACTACTAGGATAAATGAGGAAGAAGAGAGAATCAGTGATACAGAAGACCAAATGATGGAAAATAAAGAAGCTGAGAAAAAGAGAGATAAACAACTACTGGATCACGAGGGCAGAATTCAAAAGATAAATGATACCATAAGATGAAACAATAATAGAATAATTAGGATCCCAGAAGAAGAAGAAAGAGAGAGAGGGGCAGAAGGTAGTATATTGGAGCAAATTATAGCAGAGAACTTCCCTAACTTGGGGAAGGAAACAGGCATCAAAATCCAGGAGGCACAGAGAACCCCCCTCAAAATCAATAAAAATAGGTCAACACTCTGACATCTAATAGTAAAACTTACAAGTCTCAGAGACAAAGAGAAAATCCTGAAAGCAGCTTGGGACAAGAGATATGTAACCTACAATGGTAGAAGCATTAGATTGGAAACAGACCTATTGGCAGAGACCTGGCAGGCCAGAAAGGATTGGCATGATATATCCAGAACACTATGAGAAAAATACGCATCCAAGAATACTATATCCAGCTAGGCTGTCACTGAAAATAGAAGGAAGGATAAAAAGTTTCCAGGACAAACAAAAACTAAAGGAATTTGCAAACACAAAACCAGCCCTACAAAAATATTGAAAGGGGTCCTCTAAGCAAAGAGAGAGCCTAAATGTAACACAGACCAGAAAGGAACACAGACAATATACAGTAACAGTCAACTTACAGGCAATACAATGGCACTAAATTCCTATCTTTCAATAGTTACCCTGAATGTAAATGGGCTAAATGCCCCAATCAAAAGACACAGGCTATCAGATTGGATTAAAAAACAAGCCCCATCGATATGCTGTCTGCAGGAGACTCATTTTAGATCCAAAGACACACCCAGATTGAAAGTGAGGGGGTGGAAAACCATTTACCATGCTAATGGACACCAAAAGAAAACTGGGGTGGCAATCCTTATATCAGACAAATTAGATTTTAAACCAAAGATTGTAATAAGAGATGAGGAAGGACACTATATCCTACTTAAAGGGTCTATCCAACAAGAAGATCTAACAATTGTAAATATCTATGCCCCTGACATGGGAGTGGCCAATTATATAAGCTAGTTAATAACAAAATCAAAAAACACATCAACAACAATACAATAATAGTAGGGGACTTTAACAGCCCCTTCCCTGAAATGGACAGATATTCTAAGCAAAAGATCAACAAGGAAATAAAGACTTTAAATGACACACTGGACCAAATGGACTTCACAGATATATTCAGAACATTCCATCCCAAGGCAACAGAATACACATTCTTCTCTAGTGCCCATGGAACATTCTCCAGAATAGATCACATCCTAGGTCACAAATCAGGTCTCAACTGGTACCAAAAGATTGGGATTATTCCCTGTGTATTTGTGGACCACAATGCTTTTAAACTAGAACTCAATCAAAAGAGGGAAGTCAGAAAGAACTCAAAGACATGGAGGCTAAAAAGCATCCTACTAAAGAATGAATGGGTCAACCAGGAAATTAAAGAAGAATTTAAAAAATTCATGGAAACCAATGAAAATGAAAACACAACTGTTCAAAATCTTTGGGATGCAGCAAAGGCAGTCCTAAGAGGAAAGGATATAGCAATACAAGCCTTTCTCAAGAAACAAGAAAGGTCTCAAATACACAACCTAACCCTATACCTAAAGGAGCTGGAGAAAGAACAGCAAATAAAGCCTAAACCCAGCAGGAGAAGAGAAATAATAAAGATCAGAGCAGAAATCAATGAAATAGAAACCAAAAGAACAGGAGAACATATCAACAAAACTAGGAGCTGGTTCTTTGAAAGAATTAACAAGATTGATAAACCCCTGGCCAGACTTACCTAAAAGAAAAGAGAAATGACCCAAATAAATAAAATCATGAATGAAAGAGGAAAGATCACAACCAACACCAAAGAAATGCAAACAATTATAAAAACATATTATGAGCAACTATATGCCAGCAAATTAGATAATCTGGAGAAATGGATGCATTCCTAGAGATGTATCAACTACTAAAACTGAACCAGGAAGAAATAGAAAACCTGAACAGACCTATAACCACTAAGGAAATTGAAGCAGTTATCAAAAATCTCCCAAAAAACAAGAGTCCAGGGCCAGACGGCTTCCCAGGGGAATTCTACCAAACATTTAAAGAAGAATTAATACCTATTCTTCTGAAACTTTTCCAAAAAATAGAAATGGAAGGAAAACTTCCAAACTCGGCTTATGAGGCCACCATTACCTTGATCCCAAAACCAGACAAAGACCCATCAAAAAGGAGAATTACAGACAAATATCCCTGATGAACATGGATGCAAAAATTCTCACCAATAATACTAGCTAATAGGATCCAACAGTACATTAAAAGGATTATTTGCCACAACTAAGTGGGATTTATTCCTGGGCTGCAAGGTTGGTTCAACATCTGCAAATCACTGTGATACCATACATTAATTAAAAAAAAAAGAACAAGAACCATATGATCCTCTCAACAGATGCAGAAAAAGCATTTTGCAAAGTACAGCATTCTTTCTTGATCAAAACTCTTCAGAGTATAGGGATAGAGGGTACATACCTCAAGATCATAAAAGCCATCTATGAAAAATCCACAGCGAATATCATTCTCAGTGGGGAAAAACTGAGAGCTTTCCCCCTAAGATCAGCAACACAGCAGGGATGTCCGCTATCACCACTGCTATTCAACATAGTATTAGAAGTCCTAGCCACAGGAATCAGACAACAAAAAGAAGTAAAAGGCATCCAAATCGGCAAACAAGAAGTAAAACTCTCACTCTTAGCAGATGATATAATACTTTATGTGGAAAACCAAAAGACTCCACCCCAAAACTCTAGAACTCATACAGGAATTCAGTAAAGTGGCAGGATATAAAATCAATGCACAGAAATCAGTGGCATTCCTACACACCAACAACAAGACAGAAGAAAGAGAAATTAAGGAGTCGATCCCATTTACAATTGCACCCAAAACCATAAGATACCTAGGAATAAATCTAAACAAAGAGGCAAAGGATCTGTACTCAGAAAACTATAAAATACTCATGAAAGAAATTGGGGAAGACACAAAGAAACGGAAAAACATTCCATGCTCATGGATTGGAAGAACAAATATTGTGAAGATATCAATGCTACCTAGAGCAATCTACACATTCAATGCAATCCCCATCAAAATACCATCCATTTTTTTCAAAGAAATGGAACAAATAATCCTAAAATTTGTATGGAACC
>NW_022589713.1:31074893-31076051 GCF_004348235.1 Phoca vitulina | reverse complement strand
AATGAAACTGGACCATTTCCTTACACCACACACAAAAATAGACTCCAAATGGTTGAAAGACCTAAATGGGAGACAGGAGTCCATCCAAATCCTAAAGGAGAACACAGGCAGCAACCTCTTCGACCTCAGCCGCAGCAACTTCTTCCTAGAAACATCGCCAAAGGCAAGGGAAGCAAGGGCAAAAATGAACTATTGGGTCTTCATCAAGATAAAAAGCTTTTGCACAGCAAAGGAAACATTCAACAAAGCCAAAAGACAACCAACAGAATGGGAGAAGATATTTGCAAATGACATATTGGATAAAGGGCTAGTATCCAAAATCTATAAAGAACTTATCAAACTCAATACCCAAAGAACAAATGATCCAATCAAGAAATGGGCAGAAGACATGAAGAGACATTTTTCCAAAGAAGACATCCAAATGGCCAACAGACACATGAAAAAGTGCTCAACATCGCTCGGCATCAGGGAAATCCAAATCAAAACCTCAATGAGATACCACCTCACACCAGTCAGAATGGCTAAAATTAACAAGTCAGGAAATGACAGATGTTGGCCAGGCTGCAGAGAAAGGGGAACCCTCCTACACTGTTGGTGGGAATGCAAGCTGGTGCAGCCACTCTGGAAGACAGTATGGAGGTTCCTCAAAAAGTTGAAAATAGAGCTACCGTACGATCCAGCAATTGCACTACTGGGTATTTACCCTAAAGATACAAATGTAGGGATCCGAAGGGGTATGTGCACCCCAATGTTTATAGCAGCAATGTCCACAATAGCCAAACTGTGGAAAGAGCCAAGATGTCCATCGACAGATGAATGGATAAAGAAGATGTGGTATATATATATGACGGAATATTATGCAGCCATCAAAAGGAATGAAATCTTGCCATTTGCAACGACGTGGATGGAACTGGAGGGTATTACGCTGAGCGAAATAAGTCAATCATTGAAAGACATGTATCATATGACCTCACTGATATGAGGAATTCTTAATCTCAGGAAACAAACTGAGGGTTGCTGGAGTGGTGGGGGTGGGAGGGATGGGGTGGCTGGGTGATAGACATTGGGGAGGGTATGTGCTATGGTGAGCGCTGTGAATTGTGTAAGACTTTTGAATCACAGACCTGTACCTCTGAAACAAATAATACATTATATGTT